>NC_065512.1:18374838-18400543 GCF_006386435.1 Epinephelus moara | reverse complement strand
ATTGATTGATTGATTGATTGATTGATTTCATTCAGATTTATTTCATTCCGAATGAGAAGCCATCATGTAACCGTAGCCAATAATAGGGCTCAAGCCCAAACGAGTTAAAACCTCGGTCGGGCATTCACCAAGTGGAGAGAGCTGAGAGATTTGAAAGGTTTTAAAACTGATTCTGAGTTGGCCCTTTTCCTAATCGACAGGTATGTAATTTTCGTTTTTCTTTAGAGAATATACCGCAACTTGTTAGACGTTGTTTCACTTCAATATATGACGACATGGAATTTATAAGCACGCTAAATGTAACGTTAGCTGATATGAACTGCTTTTGTCTAGTAACGTTATAACAAACGCCACAAAATTATCTGCAACTGTGACCATGAACACAAATATACAGCAGGCAGTTGTCCTCAGTTTATAAGAAATTTAGAGCTACACCAGAACATAATTTTCCTCTCGCTCTCCAAAACAAATGCATGCGGTAATTGCCGGCTGCAGTCAGAATTTTACGACACCAGGCTGTGGGTGTCATACCGCTTCGACTAAAAGGGGCGCTATGATCAACGAAAACGGAAAGTTCCGCACAGCTGCTTTAAGAGCTACATTACAGTAAAGTGACATAAATTTATCAACTTTCTAGACTTTTCTTTTTTTTTAACGCTTACCTTAACCCACTTAGTCATTATATCCACATTATTGATGATTATTGATCCAAAATATCATTGTATCATTGAAATATATTTTCTAAAAAAAACAACATTGATTTTTATATCGTGTTTCGAGATAAAATCTAAAAATATTGTGATATAATTTTCATGACATATTGCCCAGTCCTAGTACTTACCTGCAATGCTTGAATAAGAAAACAATATTTGTCTTAAAATCAATCTTATTTATTTATTTATTTGTTTTTAAAGGTCTTAAAAAGTATTAAATTTAAGTTTCTGATACCTGTAGACATCCTGTTCAAGGTTCGTCCAGCTGTGTGTATGCAGCTGTAGGAGGCGGTCAGTGGTGAGAGTGGCCTCCGGTCAGACAGAGCAAGATACATCTGTCAGCTGATAACTTCATCCAGCAAGACCCCTGTTGACTTTTACTGGACCTTGAAGTGAATTGTCTGGGTTAGCACAGCCCTTTCCTACCCACTACATAGAACACACACACACTCAGGCACAACCACGCACACTAACACACACTGGCGCGTTAACAGAGGCACCTTGAGTGGAGCTGTCAGGTTTATGAGGAAGTTGATTACTGTTTGGGGGCGAAGCACAAATCTAAGGAAAATAGATGGAGCAGTCCAAATTCAACATTAGGAGAAATGGGACAGAGGGGGGGAAGGAGTGTGTGTGTGTGTGTGTGTGTGTATGTTTGTGGGTGTAGGGGTGGGTGCAGGGCGGGTGAGGGGGGCATAATAATATGCACTCTCTGACTCACTCATCTCATCTCTTGCTCTTCAAGCTGTGCTTCATGTTGCGATAAGGTTTCTTATTTTCTCATGAATAGTCACGAAGCAGCAGCTGATAGTTCTTAATGTTAATTAATTCCCATTGTTAACCCCTAACTAACCCTCATAAGTAAGCGAAAACAGCTCCCACCAGACGACACGGATGGGTGCACAATAAAAACCGCAACGCTCACCAGAACGTATCCTCTGATAACTGTAATTGACAGCATTGTGCTGCCTTTATCGCACTGTAATTGCTCTGTATTTCTTGAATGAAGAAGGTTTCCTCCAGATATCTGCAAAACATTTTTCATAATTGAAAAAAACTGTGATTTATAAATCAATTAAGATTTGCAAGGTTGCACTGAGGGGTTCAGACACGGCGTCCTTGTGGTTTTGCCGCTCGCTTTTTAGTGCACTAAGGTTAACAGCTCTTGTGTTGCTCTGTCAGCTGGCTCTCTCCTCGCATTTTCTGTCCTCTTACTCTCATTTTTACTCCTTTCCCCACCCCTTCCCCTCTCTGTCTGGGTCATAAATCTCTTTGCCGCACCGCAACTTGGTCGTTAGAATTCTATTAGCTGTAAATATTCAGTAAGGATCCTCACTTAGAGTCCCATGTCCCTGTTATCAGACCTGGTCCAGCTACGATCGTTACACCGGCTTGTCTTTTATGGTTAAGTCAAACAACAGGAAACGATTTATAGGTGGATGCTCACAATTGCCACTTGAAAGGATGGATGTTACGTTTAGTGCCCAACTCTGAAGAGTGGATGATAAAAAGGAGAACAGAGGGAAAGTCCACATGAGTACAGTTCACATGGCTTTCACACGTTCCTGCTCTGCTGGTGAAGCATTAAAATATTTTCTTTCTTGCATCGCAAACGAGTTCCTCCAAAGAGAAGCAATCAATCATAACCATATTGTGACCAACGACTGCGTTGTCGTCACTGTAACAGTCATTAGCAGAGCCCGAGGGGAAGGCCTCCCGTGTTAGCTCATGCTATAACAGAAGACTGCTCCGGCAGGGTCCTTGTTGAGTAAACACACATTAATCTTGTCACACGCTCACCCTGATGAACCCAGGTAACGGTAACCAACGCCCTCGCTCCTCACTGCCCCTGCCCCCCCAGGCAGTTATTTAATGAGTTCTTTAATTCACTGTATTGTCTGTTAATGTCTCCATGGTTCTGCTCAGGTATACGCCTCTGGGAAGCCGAGATAATTGTGCCCACTTTATCATTGATTCAAGTCTGATGAATGGCCCTGGCTAAAATTCAGTTTGTTTGTGTCTTCTCTGCTTTCTGCGGCCCTGCGTGCGGAAGGCCGGGGTGAATGTTCTGCTGCAGGATGTCAACGGAAACATTCCTCTGGACTACGCCTCCGAGGGAACTGAGACCAGCTATATCCTCCGAAAATACCTAGAGGAAAATGGTAAGGCTCTGCGCACCTCTCATTTGTTTTGCGTTGCACAGTGAAAGAAAGACAGAGAAGTAACTTTGACATTTCACATTTTATCATGAGCTCCATTACAGTTTGATTTAATGATATACAGTGGCTCTTTTTCATACTGTCAAAACCCTTTCAGAAAAGAGGAAAAATAAGCGTGAGAAAGAGTGAGGAAAAAGTAAATATAGGGATAATGTGAATGGTTAATATCTCATGTGGCGTCAAACAGAAGGTGTTCTGTGTGTGTGAGAAGGTAAAGTACACCCACAGGCCTAATGGTGGATTGCAACTGGGACACTTGTCTCCCAAAGTGGAAGGAGAAGGTCAAAACAGGAGCTGCGAATAATGGAGATAAAGGCACAGGAGAGTTGGAAGCACACAGAGACGAACGTGGCGGAGGCGCAGACACAGAGTGACAGAGGGAGAGGCAGGGAAAAGTGCCAGAGAAATACAGAAAGACACACAGAGAAAGGGGAGCAGGGACCGTGCTGACAAAGCTAGACGGGAACAGATATAGACAATGATGGAGGGTCTTCCCTCATCCATCTGCCACTGGCCGCGAGTTCACATGACAAATGCGAGCTCCTGACTGCAGACAGCTAACTCATCAAAGCTCAGACCACCCTACACACACACACACACACACACACACACACACACAGGCTCACTCTCTGACTCCCCAGCCGCTGAATCTTTTCTGAGACTTTTCTCTGCTTCTATCTGCCAGCCCCCGTGGTGATCTCTCCCTCCTGCCTACCTTCCGCTCCCCTGATACACCCCCTATCACGCTGGGCTTTGCCGCCATGAAACACACTCTTACTCACACAGGCTCGCTCTGCCTTTGTTGCTATAGCAACTTGGCTGTACACTCTCTATCCCCATCAAGTTTTTTGAGTTTATGGGAAAAAGACAGACTGTCCATGTGTCTCTACATCAGGGAGGAGATGGTGGTTTTTTCTCCACATTGTCCTCGCCGAGTCACTTGTTTTTTGGGGAGCAGCACTGTAAAGAAAAGAATCCTCTCCTGCGATGGTTATGTTCCTATGAGCATGTCTCAAAAAGCTACACACACAGTGGCCCTCATTCATTTGCATAGACAAACTTATTGATCGGCTAATCTAACCAGTCGACTTGGAAAAGTCCCATTAGTTAGAGCCCTAGAGCTTATCCAAGTAAAATATAGATTGATTGATAATCAATCCACTCCATTACAGCAGCCAAGTCAGGTCCACTGTCTGTACGTGATTATGGAGCAGTCCATCGATCTTCATAGTTTGGGCTAGACGCCCTTTGTAGACCTCTCTTTGTCAATGTCAGCCCAGGAGACAAGCTACAGTGGCCTTGAACCACTCAGGTCAGGCACCGGAGCTCTGTAGGAGCATTTGATGACCTTCTGATTTTTTAATTGAAGTGTCATCAACATCTGGATCACGTTTAGCCATCGCTTGATCTGCCAGGCTTTGGTTTCAGCATGAGAGGGTTTTCTGTGTGGCGTCAGTTTGTGGGTGTTTTTATTGTCAGTGCTGTACACACAGCCATCATCCTCCCTAAAATTTGCATACTGTAGTTGTGTTGTAATTCAGCACTGACACTGCATAAGCACTATCAGAGAACAGCACGCTGAACTCCAACCAAATCCTGTTGAGTAAATCAGTTCTGCACAAACTGGGAAATCTTTAAATGCAGAACATGTCAGAACACTGAATGCAACTCATCCATACATATTGCAAAAGTCAGTAACGTAACTAGTTTTGTTTTAAACAGTTCAACTTGGGATTTAAAGATTTGACATTTTGGGAAATATACTTTTTGTTTTCTTGCTGAGAGTAAGAGAAGCTTAATTGAAACCATTGATGCCAAGCAAGCAATAGTTTGGCCCCATAAAATGGCAACTTATCGTCTTAACACTTTGGATTTTGTACAGATTAAATGAACAAGATATACTTTAAAGTGTTAATTAGTGAGCTTTAGATGTGTGGGCCAGTTTTCTTTGGACAGAGTCAGGCTAGCTGCTTCTGGCTGTTTCAAGCAGGGTGTGTGCAGGTCCTTAAAGTCTGAAAATGTCTTAAATTCAAATTAATAGATAGTGGGTCTTATAAGTCATAAAGTAGTCGAAAATTTGAATTTATGAGGTCTTTATTGCCACAAACATTTTGATATGATTTCCTTCTTCTGCATGAAAGTTCACATTTCTGATGTTACAAATCTTTAAACCCACCACTGTCATTTTACTTTATACTTGCACTTACCTGTTGGCACAATTTAGATTCACCAAACTCAGTCTAATAGCTATGATCCTACACAAAACCTACCGCTGCATGGGACTACATATTTAGTTATCACCTGGAAGTGAGTTATCTTTATACTTACCCGCAATGCTTGAATAAAAAAATGATTAAAAAAAAAGTTCAAAAATCTGTTAAAAAGATTTTGAATAGCATTAAATGAAGGTGTCTGATACCTGTAGACACCCTGGTTTCAAGTCTTTATGCTAAATAGTGTTGTCACGATACTGGAATTTCTAATGTCTATACAATACCTAGAGAAATATCAATATTCGATGCCATTTTCAATGCAATAATTTACATTGAGGGCATAATTTTTTTTATACAAAGATGAATATAACAAGGCTTTAACATGATGACAACTACTTTTCTTGCTCATTAGCAGAGAACAGCAAAATGTAGTAAACATTAACAATAACAGAGAGCAAGAAAGCCCATCTGGTACTGGTGAATTGATGCTGCAGAAAATGAGAACTGTAACTGTTTCAAATGACCAGAGTCGATCACTATGTATTGGCAAATCAATATTTTTGCAACACTAATGCTAAGCTAAGCTAAGCTAAGCTAACCGTCTCCTGATTCCATCTTATTTTTAACACTTAGAACATTATTGATATTTATGTTTATTTCATACACCCTGATCACGTCTTTTCGACTCTGCACCTGTTAATATGGATGTGCGTGTGTCTACCTCTGCTATAAATAAGAAAAGGACATTAAAATAACATACGAAAGCACATCAGCACAGATAAAAGCGGATTGATGGCATGTCCATAGAAGGGCACGTAAGCACAGAGCAAGCATATAACCATCGACAAAAGCACAGAGCAAGGCACATAAGCAAAAACAACAACACATAAGTACTATTACTAAAACAATCACATAGTCATATAACCAAAAACATTAAGAACGCACAATACAAAAGTACAGCATTAAACACAACATAGACTAAAACACATAATTACAAACACACTGTAACATGTGTCTCAACTGTGATTGTTTTTTAGGTGTGGATGTGTCATCCATGCATGCCATGAAGACACAGAGACCCAGCACCATGCTGTCTGATGTCAGACAGCTCGTAGCCACAGGGGGAAGCCTCAACCAGCCCAATGATGACGGGGTCACTCTGGTAAGCGAGGTCACAGTGTGTGTTATAGTGTGTGGGAGTGGGCATCTCTTTGTCTCTCTCTTCTCCTGTCCATGGTTTGTTGTCTTTCTTCAGCTCATTTTTTTACCAGATACTGTGGCCTCCTCTTTTTGCTGTCATAACTTAACCTTTCTTTTCTCTCTGTCTCTCGGCAGCTCCACATAGCGTGTGCCAGTGGTTACAGAGAGGTGGTGTCTGTGTTGTTAGCGAGTGGAGTGGACCCTCATCCTGCTGACAACAACTTCTGGACCCCTCTCCACCTGGCTGCTAAATATGGACAGGTAACTCACAGCCGCTCTGCGAAATGTCAGAATGTTGTTGACATTAATGAAGTAGTCCTCTAATTTCTACTCATCTAGCTGCATCGATCCGGCGTGATTGCAGTCATTAATGAAATGAATGAAATTACAAGGGAAATATTGATGGATGGATTGTTCCTGTGAGAAACTTGCCTCCAGTTACCCTGCACACACTCTGATAAACTGCTCTTTTTGGGCCTATTGATCAGAAACAGTCAAACGGCTGGCGCAGAGCAGCGCCGCACATGCATTTGTTACAGCATTTTAGATTAGCAGTTTAATGGTCTCTCTTAGAGGGAGAGAGATTGATTTCCAGATGGGGCGGAGGTGAGCTGTTGGGAGCGATGAGATCTGGTGGTTTGGGAGGGGTCCAACTTTGAAGGAAGGGAAGTGATCACGTTCCCATCTTGCTGACCCGACTGGATATTTAATTACATTTCTGGGCTGTGTGCTTGGGCTGCTGACAAAAATAATTTATTCATTTGGTATTTAGAGTCGCTCTCGACTTCTTTAGTTCATCTACCCTCAAGTCGTGTTTTTCTTCCTCTACTAGAGTGTGTTTTAAAAATTCTTTCTTCCTCTCTGTTACCTCGCGGCCTTTCTCTGCTTCATTCATGCAGATCTGCTGCCCTTGTTTGCTCTCACATGTTTCCTTCCTGCAGTTGTTAGCTGAAAGAATGATTGTTATTCAGTAGATCTAAATGTTTAAATCTCTCAGACAGCAATCTTCTAAATGGAATAATAACCTTCTTGTGTGTCTTTGGTTTTAAGACCATCTGCATATGCAATTACTCTGTGTGTGTGTGTGTGTGTGTGTGTGTGTGTGTGTGTGTGTGTGTGTGATATCTAAGTGCATCTGACCTAAGAGTGGCAGTCTGGAGGATTGGGGAATCGATTAGGTCTCCCCTGCAGCACTAAATCACCTCAGCCATCGGCTCTTAACTGGTGCCAGTGCTTTTGCCTCCTGCATACCAACTACTTCCTGACCCTTCTTAACACTCACTTCCTGTCACCTTTCCCTCATACAGACAGTGACATGTCAGTAATGTAGGATATTACGGGTTCAAGATGTGTGTACGTACCCAGCCAACACAGTCACCGGTCCTGCTAAGAAGATGTTTTGCTGATATGAGGCACACACAAACTGTTGCCTGGAAACACTTGCTGGCAGCTGCAACACTCGCTGTTATGTTAAACCCAAAGACCCCTTCTGCAGTGTGGCATTCGTACTACACTGACCCTTTAAGAAGATACATGACCCTATTACTGCAGCTAATTAAGCTCCCCCCTCTCGGTCTTGTGATAAGTCAGACCCCTGCTCTCTGCGTCCTTGGTTTGAGTCGAGGCTTTTCGAGATGTGCTCTCTCGAGAAGAGAATTTTAAATAGTTTTGTGTGTGGAGTTCCACACAAAAATGACGGGATGTTAAAATACAGCCCTACTGGGACTGGATTAATTTATTCAGTTTTATAATGAAGGCGCATGTGAAAGCTGTGGCAGTGCAGCGACCACCTGATTCAGTTTAATTTTCTTAAGTACTTTAATGTTAATCTTAAGATTAATTGTCAGGTCTGACAGATATGAAAGGGACATTTGGATCCTTACCAAAAACTGAATCGACATACCCTACTCTATAAGGTTGCTCTGTCCCCGCTGATCCCTGTGTAACAACCTTTTCCTGATCCTGCTGACCCATTGAAGAGTTCAGATCTTGTGGTGCCACTGACGTGTCGTCTGTATTTATAGGGTGTGAGTGCAGCTGACGTTGTGGGTAGTAGAGATGCTGTAAACTCAAAGCTGCACAGCTGTTGACGTGGGTCAGTGCCAGTCTGAGCAATGTGCTTAATCACACTCTTCTGTACTGCAGATGATGTCTCATTACTCTCCTATAGCACAAAGAAGTTATGCTACTTTTGAATGCTCCTCCAGAGCCACAGAGGACATCACACAAGTGTAGGTTTGATTTCACTGAAGTGCTGTGACTCTCTGATAATAGTTTGTTTTCAAAGTGGAAATATGTTCGAGGGATCCTGATATACAACTTCAGTGAAAATCTTCCAGACATGCTCAGTCTTTAAACGGTGCTTGTTGGATTGCAGCTAAACGTGGTCATAAAAACTGAACAGTAGGTGAGGAAGTGTTAGGTTTATTATTTTCCTCCAGTGTTTTCCAGAAAATGTGCCATGGTTAAGTAGGTTCTTGTGTTTCATTATCAGCCTCGCTCTTCTCATTTTCATTTTGAAATTATGCCTTCCTATTTGTTGAGCTGCTGAGATTCTGAGTTTCTGGGTCATGCCATCTTTCCTACATTACCAAGAAGTGATAAAGAAGATTCTTGTCTATTATCAGTAAATTGAATCACACTTCAGATACTTAAACACAATGCATACTCGGAATGAAATGGTAACCTGTGGCACGATAGACCACGATGAAATTCACGATAATATCTGTGTTTCAAGTTTTAATTATTGTTAGAACTGTGTTTGATTACCGCACTTTGAAAAACTCACAATAAATACTGTCCAGCATCAAGCAAAGTTGGCAAAGGTCTCCCAGATGCAGGCGCAGCATGCAACGTGGGTTTGTTTTGCATCAGTTAAAACATGGTGGAAGGCAGTGGCAGCCTTATCTTTTACAAAGTGGGTGTGAATGAACCCAGTGATGCTACTCTTCCATTGTCTTTATCTACAGTGATGCAGACACCTGAGCTAGCATTTCAAAGTTGGGCTGCTTGTGCACCTCAGTTATTAGAGGTTTTTATTTTTCATTAGGTTTTTTTTTTTTATGTTTTCATTTTGGTTTTCAAGTCAGTTTAGTTTTAGGTAATTTCCAGAAAGGTATTTCTTGTTTCAGTTTAGTTTTTAGTCTTTTTAAAATGTTTAGTTTTACTTAAGTTTTTATTAGTTTTGGTTTTATTTGTAGTTTTATTATTATATTATGAGGGGTATTTGTCAGGGGCAAGATTTAAGAAGCTCAGCACAGGTATTACAATACAAACATAGCTTTTTGTGAAGGCAAGTGGCATCCCAGTCTCATTGAACACATGCACCAATTCCTTACTCCATATGATGCGATGCGATGTGATACGATACGATACGATACGGTATGATACGATACGATACAATATGATATGATGTGATATGATACGATATACTCTTTTGTCCCCATAGGGAAACTTGTCTTGGACTCAAGCGATGTACAAGTTTTGCTACCATACAATAATAGTCCAGAAAAAATGAAAAGCATACACCATAAAAAAACATACTACACATAATTGCACATCAACCACTCATGTATTGCACAGAACACCTGTGTCTTCTGCTTGAGGGTAAAAGCTCATGATCAGCGTGGAGAATGTGGGAAGAGTCAGAAAGCACTTATGCTTGTTGTGTTGACACATTTGGCCAAATTGAGAAAGACTACAACCAAGGACATTTATATATTTCTCTCTAGTCTAGATTTTTTTTATTTCAGCAAACTATAATGTTTTTTCACGGCCAGTTTTAGTTTTTAGTTCAGTTTCAGTTAAATATATTAACTTTGCAATGCACCAATATAGGATAAAACTTGGCGAAATGATTTCAGTGTGTATCATTGCTGATTATTTTCGGTATATTTTAACAATACCGTGATAATACTGATAACTGTGATCATAATTTTCATACTGCTTCATCTCTAGCGCATACACTAATCCCAAATCAGTAGTCACAGATCACATAGTGCAGCCGATACTCCACAGAGTTAAAGACGGGTGGTGGCAGAGAATGCAAAAAAAAAGGCCGTAGAAGATGAAGGAGTAATGAGAGGGAAAGGAGAACATGCCTGACTGAGAGCCTGTGTGAGCCTACACTTTAAGAAAAACACAGACAGAACAACAGAGGACAGAGGTGACAGCCATCACATGTCACTGTGTGTAGAGATGAGAGTAGGTGACTGCTGGGTTCTTCCACTGTGACATGTGATGGAAGATAGTCTCATTATTAAAGGATCTCCTCAGTCAGGGGGCAACACTTGTATAGACCTGTCATGTGTGACACACAGTGTTTGTCTCGTCTGCTCTGTGTTTAAATTCCAGGTCTCTGTCACATCTGCACTGTAGCAATACATGTGGGAATAACCGCTGACTCTCCTCTGACCTTTAACAGGAGGATCTTCAGAAATCTGCCATGAAATGCTTCTTTTTGCTCTCGTACTGATGGTTTGAAAGTAGATGGCGTTCACGGGGCCCCAGAAATGTTTGAATTTTTTTAGCATCTAATGAAAATGGATGTGGGTGTTTCTCCCATCTCTTACAGACAAGCATCGTTAGCCAGCTCCTGAGGCACGGAGCAAACCCGACTCTGTTGAACTGCAACCAAGACAAGCCCTCAGGTACAGTAACATATTTAGGCATTCGCACAAATATACACTCGTGCACGCACAAACACACACAAATATTGCTGCTGGAATGGGCAAACATGTCGTAGCAAGCAAGAGTTAATGAAGCAAAGAAGTGGAGAAATGGATTTTGACTGTATGCCTGCGAATGCATTAATAATCACTGTGCTAATATGAAACACAGGCGCACACACACACACACACACACACACACACACACACACACATACAAGGCTCCGTCATAATCAGTCTCTGCTGAGCCTATCTGCACATTTGAGTGTGAGAGAACTCATTTATTAATGAAAGAAAACATGAGCACCTCACTCATGCCCGTACACACACACACACACATACACACACTGATTAAAACTGGGTGTTAGCAGTAATCAAAAGAGGCTTGTGTGATTAATTTGCTAATGGGCATAAAGGTATCATACCAAGAGGCATGTTTTGTTTTGTTTTGTTTTTTTAATAAGGGAATCTTACACGATCAACAGAGGAGATCTGAGTAAAGACAATTTGCATTGATTCAGTGTGGGGCAAGTTGTGTGTATGGATCCTGTTTTGACTGGTAGACACTGCAGCTCAGGAGAAACTTAATTGATGATTCATGATTTAAATAATGAGTTGCACATAGCAGATTGCTACCATCTGAAAAATGATGCCTGCTTATACAGTGATATTGTAATCATTGATCCCCTTTAAGTTCTACAATCCTAAATTAAAGGTACCCTGTCATATTTTTAACCACTAGAGGTGCTGTGGAGCAATTTTTTTTGCTCGTACTACAAACATACTGTGATGGTTATAGAGACAGATTATGGGTATTGTTCTTGATAACAGTTTGTGCTGATGCTATCTCTTAAAAGGTCCAACGAAGACTTTTTCCCTGAGAACAATGAACTCTTTACACGTTTCTTCTCAGATGATGACTCTTTTGCATTATTGCTTGGTTTGGAAATCTAAACCTGTCTGTAGCTTCTCTCACAGCAACACAGACACAGGTCAGTTCTCTCAAACAGGCGTTTATTCGGGCATTTCTGTCCGTCTGAGGCATCTCCTTCTTGTCATGCCGTGAAAACTCGTCAGCTGCTTGTCATGAAGAGTTTCCCAAAGCTCTTAAAATCCCTCAAACGTCTCTCCACCATCTTTTCGACCATCCACTTCGGCCTCAGACATTTACAAACTAAAAGTTGAGCCTAGCAAGACATTCTCAACACTGCGCTATACACGGTCCCACAGCAAATTCTGCCGTAGTAGCACAACAACGAAAATTTGTTCCACCACAGAAGTACAGGTAAGTAAACAATGAACTAGTGCCTTAGCTTCAACCTTTGCAATCATGTACATTTTACCCTTAATACATCAACTCAGTCACATAGGATGTACATTTTAACCTTATTATGCATTGTGCACATTGTGAACTAAACACTTTTAAATAGCACTTACACTGTCAAATAAGCATCGACTTGGAAGTCTTGTTAAAATGGCCGGTATGATTTTGGGGAGGAGTCAGGCCAAGCTAATTCTAGGACCATCCACTCCTGGATGAGTTCAAACTTTTGCCCTCAGGATGCAGTTTCAGGACACACATAAGAAGGACCAAGATATGTTGCATCTCCTTCATCCAAAGTTCAAACAGCACTTTGGCTGCACTCCTTGCACATTTGCACTCTTGAGCACATGTGGCCTGTTTGGTATAAATTCTGATTTCCCTGCTCTGGCTCTGTGATTTATTGTGTTGATGGTCGTCCATATTGTCTTTTATTGTTTTAATGTGAACTCTGGCTGCAAAACAAATTTCCCCTGGGGGGACAATAAATATAAGCTTGAACCTTGAAATGGTAGGGCGGCCTGATGTTGTTCCCAGCTTTCATTCACTGTGTGGATATCTATTTTTACATTACAGATGATGATAAAAGACTTAAACATGACCAGTAAAATCTGATGCTTTTCGTGCAAGCTGTTATAATATGCAGTGTTAAGTATCGGCCAATACGTCTAAAGATGCGTGAATATGCACACATTCCTGCCAGGTGCATGCAGGCATTAATACTTTCAGAAGAAGACAAACAAATGAAACACTTACCTGACATACAGGCCTGCTAACCCATCAGCTATAAGACTTCCTATTCCATGAGCTGGTCATTTCAGGTCATCTCTGTCAACGAAAATCTGCATTGAAGTACAGTATTTTTTTTTTTTTGTTAAGAAAGCTAATATGAAGCTGAACAGTCATCAGACGATATCTAAGACGGTTTATCTGTCACTCAAACGTGATTGGTCAATATTGCCAGACAACAAATGGAAACTAGAATGCTTCCCAAACAAACATCTTGCCCTATGGTCTACAGATTCTGCATTCATATGCAGATATCTGTCTGTTGAGATAAGGGCTGATGTTGCTTGTTTTCACGTCATTCCATTGATCGACAGTCGGAGATGATAACACTACAATAAACATGGCAGTATGCCAACAAAAGGCACAGAGGAAGAAGACTGGCAGCCAACGTAAACAATGCAAGTTTCAACATTTTCAGAAAATGGGCTTTGCAAATGTTTTATGAGAAATAAAGGCGTTCCGAACAATCAAAGATACACACAAAGCCTTTTGAAGAGAAGGTTGTAAACACAACTGTGTTTTCTTACAAGAGAACTCCATGGGTACCTTTTAAGTCTTGACATCTCTACGTTCTCTCAGTGAATGCTCAGTCTCTCTGTGGGTGTAATGGCGGTCATTTACATATTTTCATTAATTTCAATGATATTAATGTTGGATGGAAAGCCATTATTGGCTGATGATCCCGATCAGTCTTGCAAATTCTCCTCCCACGCACACACGCACAGCAGGGGTGAAACTCCCTGCGTCTCAAACCATAGCAGAACCGCCTTAAGACCATTCACTGAACCAGGCTGCTGATAAATGTAGTGAAGTCACTGTAAATGTAAGAGGCGTCTCTCGTGTGATAGTGATGAATTGTGTCATATAGACGGGCTTTGGGCTTCAAACCTCTCCATTGTGAGATAGAATATCACAGCTGCCTGTAAGCATTTGCTCCCATAGCTTCATCACACCTCTGACTGCCTCACTCCAGCCCTAATCAATAGCTCCTTCTAGCATGTAGGCTCAGAAAAGATGTGAGACAAGCCCTTAGAGACTGAGACAATCCCCCCTCCCTTTCTTGCCTCGAGCCCCACACCCCTCCCTCAGCAGCCACATGACGAAAAAATGCCAGAGCAGGAGATTGGAGTCTAGGGGGTTGTCAGTCACACAAAAATCTAAAGACAGGATGAAGCCATTCCCCTCCCTCGTGCCCCGTTATACCTCATTACAGACTGGGGGGATCTTATCTCCCCCTTCCTTTGAAGCACAGTTGGATTGATCCACAGTGGGGTTCACATTCTCCACCAGTGCAGGCTCGTCCACACTGATTGTGGAGAAGGGTTGGTATGGCAAAAGAGAGAGCAAAGACTAATATTATGGTCTTAAGGGAACAGTATTACAAATATTATGTCTTTTCACCAATGGCACAGAGTGGTAATAAAATTAATTTTGGAGCTTACAAATTAGATTTTGAAGGTTTCATCTGTATTAAGTTAAATTTCTCTGTGACATTCAAATATCACAATGAATCGCTGAACTGATTAGCCCGTCTTGTGTATCTTATCACCAGACATTTCCGCATCAGAGCCCATAGCTGATATGCTGCTGAGTGCAGAGGAGAGCTGGCTGCAGAGACTAAAGGACCCCTCCGCTCCTCTACCCTCCACTGACCAACGCTATGATGGCGGTTCACACGACCTCAACACTCCTGTCAAGAACTTGTAGGTTAACAGTTTCATAGGCACAGTGTTGCCTTATTGTTACTCCACAGATTGTGAATCCTGTTTTTTTACTCTCATTATTCTCTCATCCTTTCCCCCAAATCTGCTCCCCATCTACTGTCAAACTCTATCCCCTATCCTCCGATTACACAGGAACCCCCTGGGGCTCTCCATCTCTAAGCGGGACAGTCTGCTGGAGAAGTGTGCCATGTTCAGAGAGGCAGGTGGAGCACTGAGCCGACAGCCCTCACAGGATAATGGCCTAGATGGCCCCTTTAGCTCCGGAGCCAGCAAACTGGAGCAGGTACCTTGTTACAGCTTCTTACAGCTCCCACACTGCAAAAAACACAGTAAGGCAGTAAGAGCCAGGGCTGTTGGATCGAATTTCGGGAGTCAAATATTAATTGAATAGTGAAAAAATTAATCCTAATTCCATGCTTAAATTACAGTTCAAGTGTGTATTTTCAAATATTTCTATAGAAGTGATGTAGGTGGTTTGGCGCAGAGTCTGCAGTGATGTGGGAGTTGTGCTGGACCATTGTGGTGAAGAGAGAGCTGAGCTGGAAGGCAAAGCTTTCAATGTACTGGTCCATCTAGGTCCCAATCCTCACCTGTCGTCATGAGCTCTGGGAAGTGACCGAAAGAATGATATCGCAGATACAAGCAGCTGAGTTTCCTCAGAAGGATGGCTGGGCTCAGCCTTGGAGATAGGGTGAGGAGCTCGGACATCCGGAGAGAGCTTGGAGTAGAGCTGCTGCTCCTTCATGTCAAAAGGGGTCAGTTGAGGAGGTGTGGGCATCTGATCAGGATGCCACCTGGGTGCCTTCTGCTAGAGGTGACCGGGCACGTCCCACTGGTAGGAGGCCCCGGGGCAGACCCAGAGAGCACACTGGAGGAATTTTACATCTCGTCTGGCCTCGAAACACCTCTGGGTCCCCCAGGAGGAGCTGGAAAGCGTCCCTGGGGAGAGGGATGTCTCGAATGCTTTGCTCGGCCTGCTGCCCCCACGACCTGGTTTGGGATAAGCAGTTTAAAATGGATGGATGTTGTCAGCGTGTCCTGACAGCAAGCAAGCAAGCAAGCGTCCGAGTGTCGCGCCGCATCAGATGCTCTCTGTCCACACACTGAATCCCTTAAATAAGCACTTCTGTCTTGTCATGTAAACAAACCATTCACCTATCAGCTCAGTGCTGAGATCAGACTAGAGACCCACTTAAAAGATGAGTGAGTAGGCTATTAGCTATATTCCTACTTTTTAAACTGAAATTAGTTGTTTGATATTGTGGTATTTACTGTAAATGACATACAATAAAGCCAACAGCAAGAACGTTGTTATAAGAGATGGTCATTTACCTTGATGAGACTACTACAGATAACCAGAAACTTTCAGCTCCTTGGCCAGGTGGGCAGTGAATGATTTACTTTAGTGGTGGCTTCTCTCCTGAATTTTGCTGTCATTTATGGTTGCACTAGTTTGACAACATAGGACAGGAGAGAGAGGTGAAGTGAACGTTATTCAAGCTGGCAGGAACTCGTGTTACGTACAACAAAAGCAAGTGCCATAGGCTTAAGCTGATAATGATGACTAGCAAAAAAAAAAAAAAAAAGGTTTTGTCCGTGAACCTTGCTTATTATTATTGAGCCAAATTTTTATGCTGTGTTAATACTAAAGCCATGGTTAATGTATGTTAGTTGAGTAAATTTAATTTATGATAATACCATGATGAGAGTTTTGATTTTACACCCCAGTAATTAATTGTATCAGAAACAATTATAAGCTGAATTTGAGCTTTAAAAATTCAAATATTATTTAAATATAACTAATAATAAGGAATGAAATTGACTGGGATTATAGAGGACTGACAGCTCTAGTAAAAACATACATAATCCCAAATGTCTGCTAGAAGAAAATTTTATATTTTCCATTTGTTTCTGGAGACCACTGTCCCAGACTTTAAATTTATCATGTAAAACACTCTCTTAACTCTTATGTTGCTTTTCCCTCAGGTCAAACTGATGCCTCCAGCTCCCAACGACGACCTGGCGTCCCTCAGCGAGCTGACAGACAGCAGCCTCCTCTACGAGATGCAGAAGCGCTTCGGCAACGACCAAATCTACGTAAGACTCCGCTGTCCTTGTGCCACTAAACTATGAAGACCCCCTCGACATTAAACATGCATTAGGAGACAAAGTACACACGGAACACTGAGAAAGATAAACACACACACTCTCTTGGGTAAAACTGGGCCACTACAGTTGTTTATTTGTAGCCGAGTGCTGTGTTGTTTGCAGTCTGGGAATTTCAGTGTGGTGTTTGGATCACATCGCACGTTCTTTATACCCATGAGCACTGCAGCGGGGTTCCTTCCAGCATACTGTACATGCAGTGTGCTCTGTTTCTGAAGTAAAAACACCACATACAGTTCATCACAAATACTGCACCTCCTATTCTGAAGACGATTGTGCGGATAATATTAAAATTTTAGACCCCAAGCTACTTTTGCAGCCAGTGACTGGCAGTGAATATTTTTTTGACCGTAACTAAATTTGTATTATTCATAGTAGTCTGTACACCCTTGTGTGTTCATGAGCTGAGTCCCTTCCCATTTCTGTTTCGGCCTATGGTACGTAATATTAATATATACGGACACACACACACATACTCACACTGGTGACAATTACAGAATCAATACCATTTAGATCGATTGAAAAGACAAATCCATAACTATATTCAGGAGTAAAATGCCTTCATCTCCAACGATTTGGTCCATTTTTTATTCCTGTCTTTTTCTCCTTTCCTTTAAAACTGTAGTCTGGCCCATACCTCACCACAGGGACCGAGCTCTATAAAGACTGGAACCAGATCAATGTGGAGCTATCCGGTGCACTCTCTTCTCTGTGAAGAGGCAGTAATAGTCTGTTATTATAGAACCCCAGATGGGCGACAGACAGTAGGGTTAGCCGCAGCAGGGGACAACAGATAAGGGGATGACAATAAAAGGCAGTAGAGTGGTGGATGAAGAAAAGAGGAATGATTAGAATTTAGAATAATGAGGGCTGGATTTGAGGCTTCAGTCCAATTTGGAAGAAGAAAAGGTGGAAAGAAAGGACAAAGTGCAGCTATGAGGAGCACGCCTGATCTCACTGTGCGTAACTCCTCTGTCATGAGGTATAGGCAGTACAGCCACGCACTCAATTCTGTTTATAGCAAAGATATTCCTAAATAAAGCCAGGTAAGCAGATAATGGCTTTACATTTGACATTTTCATTCACCTCTTAGGGTTTGCCTTGAAAAGACCAAAAATCTTTTTCACCTGCCTGATTCTATACTTATAGTATGACCTTAAGTGCATAATAAAGGTCATTTCAAGAAAGAGTTGGACAAAGCAGAGATGTGATGAAGGACAGAAATAGGGGGGAGGACAAAGGCGGTGAATGCTCCATATGTTCCCAGCAGGGTGGTCAGAGATGGGGCTTTGATGAGTGGTCTGCTGCCTTCTGCCATTATAGAAGGACCAGTGCACCGCTAACCCCCCCGAGGAGAGCGGCAAGGAGCTGGGAAAGGATGTGACAGAAGACACTGATGAAGGCTGGATTATTGACAAGCATATCACAAGATTAAACAACAGTTAGTGTGGAAGTGGCGCGCTGTTCTCTGAGTTTTATTCTGTCAATAAAAAGCTAAACTTGTAGTGTAAATTCTGCTCCGTGTCCGCAAGCAGTGGGAATTTGTTCAAGTCATTAACCTTGAGCCAGGGCCTAAGGACAGAGCAGCATGTTACAGAATGTTAGCAATGTCGGCACTCTCCCAGGGGACAGAGCGTTAGCTTTCAAACAGCCCCCGGGACTCCTTGTGAGAAACACAGGGTTAGCAGTTTAGTGGAAAGGGTCAGAAATTGGGAGTTGGTTATTTTTATCTAAACGGCCTCAGGGTTTGTGTGTACGCTGCGTAGGCGGGCAGAATTGTTTTGGTTTTTTATCAGAGAAAGGTCATTACCGAGGTTATCGTTGGAGGTTCCTCTCCTGACCTGTCTCTGCCATGAGATTACCATACTCTTATGGTAATAGAGATTGTCACCTCCATGCATACTGATGTAAAGGAAAGAGTGGCACAGCACTTTTTTCAGTTCAGTGATAGCTGCAGGCGCTCTGTAAGTAATTAAAACCCAGCTTCAGCCTGTTTGTATGTCAAAGCGGTCAACCTCACACCCAAAAGATAAGTGTTTAACATAATTAGATTCACGAGTAAAAGATCAGTCAGGTGTGTTTCTTTTTCTCTGTTTTGTAGACTTACATCGGACACATCCTCCTACTAGTCAATCCAAACAAAGAGCTGCCCATCTACTCCACTTTGGTAAGCATGCATTTAAATGACCTCTGTTTCACACAGCAGCCCCTCCAGGATGTCGCATTGTTGGGATCGTAAGAATTCAACGCAAATTCTGCCCACTTGTATTGGTTTTGCACAACCTTGTAATTTCAGCCTTAGAGATAGGGTAAGGAGCTCGGACATCCAGAGGGAGCTCGGAGCAGAGCCGCTGCTCCTTTGCGTCGCAAGGGGTCAGTTGAGGTGGTTCATGCATCTGATCAGGATGCTTCCGGGCTCCTTCCATTAAAGGTGTTCCTGGGGCACGCTGGAGGGATTACATATCTCGTCTGGCCTGGGAACAACTTGGGGTCCTCCAGGAGGAGCTGGAAAGCATTGCTGGGGAGAGGGATGTCTGGGATGCTTTGCTTGGCCTGCTGCCCCTGTGCCCCGGCCCCAGATAAGCGGATGAAAATGGATGGTTAGTGGTAACGTTAGTGCTGTATAAATCACAAAGGCATAGAGGCGTGCTTGCCTGGTTGTGTGTAAGTGTAATAAAGAAAATAGTGTAGGAATAATAAGTATTCAATAAAATGTTTGAACCTTTTTGAACACTCAGAACAGTGCGGTTTTGTTCTCACTGGAATTAGTTGCCTTCAGTTTCTAATGAATAATTCAACAACAAAAAACAACAACTATTTTTGCAATTTTCAGTTACCCTGGCAATTTCACTGCAATAAAACATCCAAGAAAAGCTGCCATGAAATCAAGCATTTAAGGCTGCAATCCCAAAAAAAGCCAGTTAAATCCTGGAGGGACTGACATAGGCTTACGATATATGCTGCGCTGAGCTCTGTTAATGTTGAGTTTGCAATTCTGTGTACTATGATTCATGCCTAAAACACATGGCTTTACATTTGATGGGCTACACGTTTTACATGCAGAAGCATACTATAAAGGAGGCACGGTTGCTGTATAATAAGCGGGGCATGAACAGATGAAATGGACCTTGTGGTTGATAAATAATGCAGTCTTCCTGTCAGTGATACACAGCACTAGGCTGGCTCGGCATCAGCGAGGGAAGAGATGGATTCAGTTAAGCACACACACATACACACATCCTCACACAGACTTTATTACTCTACGTCTCCACTGTAAAGAATTATTTTTAAAACACTATCTCTGCTGGTGAAAAGCATCATATTTAACATATGCAACAGCCAGAGGAGACCGTCAGCTAATAACTGACAGGCTCTTATTCTTTACACATAATTATTTGTTTATTGTTGTGATATCAATCAACAACAGTGTGTCACCTTATTTTAAACAGCAGATAACTCATTCTGAAATAGCTGAAGTAATGCCAGTATAGTGCTGCTTGCCTATGTGGGCACAGAGGGGGGGGTTGGATGGAGGAGGAGACATCTTCCGCTGCCATGACAGAATGGAGCCAAGCCCCCTTTGGCTGTCCCATTCCTGCCCGCGTCTGGATTCACTCCAGGCATCCATACCCAACTGACAGGGTATGTGGACGAGCAGGGAGGAGCCGGTGTGAGAAGGACATATGTCACAACATGTGTGATCTGCTGGCCGTCTGTCACCCCCTCTGGTCTGGTGGTTCACAGCCCATCCTCCTTCGCTTTTCCACAGCCACAAATACAGCACTGGCACACATCCTCTGGACCCGGGACAAATGGGGGTGTTATAGTGCAGTCGTATCACAGTTCAGTATGACAGACAGTGGAGGGGTCACTGTTTTCAATAAAGTTGGATTGCGATTGTTCATAATTTCTTATTTTATTTATCCTTCGTCATAAGTTGAGCAACATTTAAACTATAGTTTCTGTTACTGGCTGAAGTGGAAAGTGTAGGTTTTAGAATCACTTACATTTGAAGTCTTCTATGTAAGACTCAACTAAACTAAACAGAAATATCTAGATGATAACCTCCTTATGAAGATAAAGAGCAAACATCTGAGTAACATTCATCAAACACCTCAGTTGCTCAGAAGCCCCAAAGAAAACATCTTCAAAACTGTTTTCATATCTGTACTAAAAGCTAAAAGTCAACACTTTTAGGCCGTTGTTGAGTCTAATTGCTCATTCAATTGAGTTTTAATGGATATTAAGTTTTGGTCCTCCATTAGCAATATTACTTTTCAAGACACCAGTTACAGATTGTTTCCTTTAAAAAAAAAAAAAAAGTCTCATATGTGCAAACAAAAACTAGACAGCTGCTCAGAGATGGTTAATACTTTGGCCCTGTTTTTTCTTCATGTTTCTATTTAGCAATTTGTGTTGCAAGACATTTTGCTCCAATACACTGTTTCACTTAAAACAATAGAGGAAGAAAGATTCTTGGTACTTTTCTCTATTACAGCAACATGGCCTGGAATTAAAGAAATACCTCACCCTGCAAACAACCCTTTATATATTAGTTACTCACACTATATTACATTGAATTTGTGAAAAGAAAAACATTGGGTTTTTTTCGCACGCCCTCCTCAGTGAATGAAGAATCCAGAAGCCAGACTCCACTGACAAAAGCAGTAATTTTTCCTTGTTTAACAAGGGAGCTGCTGGTCCACCACTGCCTCGATCAGTTAGTTTGTTTGTGTTATTGTGTGACTCTGGTGAGTTTGAACTAACCCTTTCAAACACCAAAGTCACACAATAACCTAAACAAACTCATTGAGACAGTGGTGGACCAGCAGCTTCTGTGTTCAGTGAGGTAAAATTACTGTTTTTGTAAATGGAGTCTGGCTTTGAAGAGAGCATAGATATGTTTCACTTTTAGTTTAGTTTTTTTGTAGGAAAGGGCTGTCTGTTTGGGAAATACTGAGTATCGCAGCTTACAAATAAATTCAAAAATTGCCGCCGACAGACGCCATAACGGGAGATATGATGAACTCACTGTCTTTGGTTTAGTTTTACTCACTGTTTGATGATCCAGGTGCTTCGGTTGGTTTTACAGTTGACTGATTTGCAGGATATATTGAGAGTTGCAAGATGACGCTATGAACCGCATTCAAAAATGAAAACAAAAATCCCCAAACAAACATTCCCCAAATAAACAGGCCTATACAAAACAAAGTTCAAATCAATGGGGTATTAAACGACTTCATCAAACAATGAAAACTAAGATTAACCATAAACACAGCAATTATAGACTGTAATCCCATGGCATCCTCCGCTCCGCACTCACTCCCTAGATGCCAGGTCAGGTGGCGCATGAGAGTGACTCAAAAAATAATAGGAAACTAGGACGTGCTAGAAATGGCTCCAACACTGAGCATATGACTGGATAAATGAGACTTGGATTATACTGCATGACGTGTGTTCGAGTTTTCAACAGATGTTTTGATAATGTTTTGTTCCCTTATAGAATCAATTTATTGAGAGGTTTTTACTTGTTTTAGTTCTTTGTTCGCTGGAGTCATGCGAGATAAATTATGTATATCAATTACTCACCCCGTGTTACATTGAATTCAGGAGGAAAACTTAGTTTAAGTGTGTGTTTAAAATGATGACAGTTTTCACTCAACGCCTAAGTGCTGTCTTAGTCACTTTGGGTTGAATTACATGGTTACACTGAGTGGTAAACCACACCTTGTTAGTGAGCTGAACATACACACACTCACACAGGTATAGAAAGTTATACCCAGCAGGGTTTCGCTGTTTTGCTGAAACTGTATCCTCTGTGTTGCTCAGCCCACGTGTGCATGCATGTTACATAAGGTTGTTATCCAATGTCTTGCCTCTCTTTCTCTCCCAGGTGAGTCAGTTGTACCTGAGCTCCACGGGTCGTCTGTGCTCCTCTCTGCCACCTCACATCTTCTCCTCAGCAGAACGAGCTTACCACATGATGCTGCAGGAGAGACGCCCGCAGTGTTTCATCCTGAGGTACACCGGCCCCCTTTAAGACACATACACACACACACTCTCACTAACACCGTGTGCCTCGGGTGGTTGAGACAAAAATCTCAACAGAGCGGAATAATTGCGAGAATAATAGTGACGTTCAGCTGGCCACCTGGTTCGTCCACGCCCTCCGCCGCACACCTGTTAAACACTCCCTGAGAGATTAATAGCTCTCAGCCTGAGCTGAACGGTGGACCTGTTCATGCAGAGATGGAGGTTTGCTGGGAAAGTTGCGGCGTCTCGCTCTTTGTCCTCGGCTGGACGGTGGCAGCTCCCTGATTGCAATTAAATCCCGTTCCGGCTCTCCAGTGACATTCCCGCTGAGTTGTAACCGATCTGGCAGAGAGTTAATATGCCCTGGCCAGAGGCGATCCATCTCACTCACACACACACACACACACACACATGCAAGGACATTGCACTGTGCATTCTCACATACACACACTTGTTTTCACTCTTTCCCCACTGCACTTTATTCTTCCTTTTCGTGTTTCTCTTTCGTTCAAGCTTCCTGTTTCACTCCATATTTCCTCACACATACACATAAACACACACGCACATCTACACATTTACAGGCAATCAGCAGCCATGATCCCCCGAGGCGAGTGCTCTAACAAAATGCCCTTGAAATCTAATAAAAACTGGTAAATGAAAAGACAGTGGAAAGGCCTTTGGACTTCGCACTCCAGCAGGGCTGTTAGTAGGAAATATAGCTACACACATACACACAGACAAACAGCTCACCACAGCACACTGCGGTCATTAGCAAGGGCTTCTGACCTTCCGAAGCCATCTGTTTGATGTTACTATGCTGGTCTCAACTCTCTGCGTGTCGGTGAGTGTCGGAGCATGTACTGTAGAAGTACCTTATGTCAGATTTAATATTCGCTCAACGCCAAATTAAAAAACAAGCGCCCACTGCCAGAGAAGTTGTGGCAGCAACAACATTTGGACAGAGCAATGTTAGTCGTGTCAGAAAGAAGGAATAGATTATGAATTTGATGGGTGGAGGTCCCTGAAGGGGTGATGTCAAGTAGGTGGAGACATGCAACTGAGGTGACAGATGTGGGGAACACCCCGATGACTAATGCATAACACCTATTCTTGTGAGACACTTCCAGAGAAGTGTAACACACAGATGCTTGATCTTTGCACTGCTCAATTTGCCTTTTACTTGGGATGCCGATACAGACACTGATGTTTAACTAACAATTTGGCTGCTATGGATACCAGTGATTTTTGTTACTGTTGTTGTTGTTTATTGTGTTTTTGTTGTTATTTATTCCCCCTTTTGTGCCAGGAAAACAAAGAAATCATTGTAAAAAGATATATGAACTGTTTTAAAGTCATTCAGCCCTTTATAACCTCAACTTTGGAACTTGGAACAACCGTAAAAATAATATTCTATCACATGAAATCATTTTTTAAAAATTGCTTCAAAAGACATTTTACTATATATATATCATATTCCCTTACTAATATTTATATTATATTGCTGTGAAAACACAAACAAATTCTCCTTTAAACCACTCACCAAAACCAAAATTTTACACAATTGCATTTGAACACATCATGATAACGTTGTAATTTACGCCCAATACTCACTTTTACTACATAGAGCTTGAACATACAATGTAATTCAATGCAACCTCCATCAGCAGTTAGCTCCAGCTAACATTAACTAGCCCTCCTCCTTACAATGAAGCTGTATCAGGGGAACAATAGGCTGCATCCCCTGGTGCATCGATAGTGAGTTTACTGGGTCTTTTTGTCCCACTGGTGTAATGGAGAAGATTTCTGTTCATCCCAGACACATTTCCTTTTGTCCCTGGAACAATGGGACACCATTAGACTGGAGCCCTGCTTTTTAACCTGCACCAAATTGATGGAAACGGAAAAACATCAGCCACTGCTATTAGTGACTAGCAAATTATTTGATGATAAACCGATCCAATCAGCCGATACTGATGTGTGGCCATTAGATAGGTGCATCCCTGTCTTTCACTCTTGATGTCTACTTTCCTTTAATAGCAGCCTGTTAAAGGGACAGTTCACTCCCAAATAAAAAATGCACATTTATCCTTTTACCTGTAGTGCTATTTATCAATCTAGATGGTTTAATGTGAGTTGTGAGTGTTGGAGACATCGGCCGTAGAGGTGTCTGCCTCTTCTCAATTGCACAGTGATAAAGTTGGTGGGTGTAGTTCACCAGAAACTAATAGTTTTTACTTCAAAGTGCTCNAATTGATTGATTGAAAATTGAACGTAAGGTGAAGAATCAAATCAAACGTGCACATTTTTCCCTCTTACTTGCACAGTGATAAAGTTGGTGGGTGTAGTTCACCAGAAACTAATAGTTTTTACTTCAAAGTGCTCACAACAAGGTCTGTGGATTATTTTGGGGGTTGGGGGGGTTGAGCACCACGAGCCGCGTGCCTTTAGGTTCCATTATATTAGAGAGAAGGCTGACATTTTTACGGCCGATATCTCCAACACTCTGCAACTCACACCAAAACAATCTAGACTGATAAATAGCACTAAAGGTAAGAGGGAAAAATGTGCACGTTTGATTTGATTCTTCACCTTACGTTCAATTTTCAATCAATCAATTTTATTTATAAAGCCCAATATCACAAATCACAATTTGCCTCACA
>NC_065512.1:18322974-18373720 GCF_006386435.1 Epinephelus moara | reverse complement strand
TTTAAGGCAGTTATGGAGTTTAGTTAATTGATTACTTTCTTCTGTCTTCATCGATAAATACAACTGAGTATCATCCGCATAACAATGGAAATTTATAGAGTGATTTCTAATGATGTTGCCTAAAGGAAGCATATATAGAGTAAATAGGATTGGTCCGAGCACAGAACCTTGCGGAACTCCAAAACAAACTTTGGTACGTAAGGAAGATAGAAGTGTCTGCAGAAGTCACACAACATCTTCAAAGACTCTTTCCATCCTGCCCATCACCTTTTTGAACTGTTTGAACCCTCTGGCAGAAGATACAGATCCATCAAAACACGCACCAAACGATTCCTGGACAGTTTTCACCCCACCGCCATAACCACACTGAACAATGAACTCAAAAACCGTGGAATATAGACAATACAGCACTTTCATGTTTTTTAGATATAAATATTACTATTTATTACTATTTCTAAAAGTAAATGGTCACTTTTTTAAAATGAAATCTACCTCTGTGCACACAATGGCACTGTAAATGTCACTTTTGAATTTTGATTTGTTTTGATTTGACTGATTGGTTGACTGTGTGAATGTGTGTTGGAATGTATGGAAGGACGTATTCTTTTATATTTATTATTACTTTCTTTTTAGCTATGAGGCCGCATCCTGATTGTGCAATGACATTTCGTTATAAATTCTTTTACAATGACAAATAAAGTATCTAATCTAATTTGGGAGTGAACTGTCCCTTTAATTGTATTATTTTTGCCTGGCCATGTTCGGGCTCTATTCCCTGGCTATTCATTTAAGACCTAATATAGACCTTTATTTATTCAAATAGAAAGTGTTGTAAAGCTTTTGCAGTTCAATGTTGGAAAGAGTTCATGTATAAAGAGTGACAGTGACACATCACCTGAGGAATGAATGACATTAAATCTGTATTTTTCCGTCTCTCCAGTGGTGAAAGTGGTTCTGGGAAGACAGAGGCCTGTAAGCACATAGTGAGACACCTGACAGCCCGCTCCAGCCCCAAAGGCTTTGTGCTGGAGCCCAGAATGAAACACGTAAGTCTGGACCTGTCAGTGTTTAAGATACCCTTTTATTTTACGCTGAAAGCAGTCGTCAGGCTGAGCGTCCTGGAGGCTTATATGGCTGAGGAGCACGTGATGTAACCGCAGTGTCCTCGGCCTGACTCTTGAATCCTTGTTACTTTCATGCCATTGTGCCTTTACTTGGATTTGTAACAAAAGGCGAAACACCCAAAAATTATCTTACAGCAGACATCTGTGCTGTTTTTCATTTCAAATTTTCTGCTCTCTGCAATCAGCCCTCATCGAGAAACTTATGAATATTTGTGTGTTCTTCAAAGCAAGGCACTGACTGAATCTTACATCCATTTCTCCCTGCGCTTTTTGTTCCTTCTCTCATGTCATCTGTGATCAAAAATCAGATAGCACACAGTGTGGTGAGGCGGCGGTCATAACTGTGTAAATGTACCCCGCTGTTCCTCTGTCCCTGCGCTGGGGGAGAGAATAGATGTATGGATTAATACACCAGAAAATGGGGCTTTTTGCTGGTGGTGTTTTCTTCTCTGCTTGATAGCTGTTCATTTGTCAAAGACACCATTTGAGCATGTGTTTGATTGCATCATCAAGATTTCCATTAAGATGACTGTGTTTCTTACGTTGTTGTTTCTTTGGGACAGAGAGAGAAAATTGTTTGGGCATTATTCTCAGGTGGCAGTCCATTTTCCTTACACCTTACAGCCTGCTGAGGGAGTATTGGTTTTAAAAACAGTAGTAGTTTCTAATTCTTTGTTTAAGCATTTGGGCAAGATCAGAATTTATTATCCTTCCATGTTTTGTATATGAAAAGAAAGGGACACACTTTCATTACTGCTTCTTGTTACATTCCCCTTGTGTTTCAGATTGTGAGATGTTGGTGGTGCTTAACACATGATTCACTGCTCTGCGCTCAGTCTGTCAGTTGCAGTGGGTAGCCTGGGATTGCAAGTGCTGTGTTCTGATGAAGTCATCGTTGTGTAGTCGATATCTGGGTCAGCTCACTCTCTGATCATCCAGAGGACACAAAAATTACTGAGGTCCCACATAACGGATGCATATTGACATCTAGTGGCGGAGAGTGGAATGGGAGCAGAACTCCATTCAGTAATTGTAGAAGGAAAAAGATGTGCATAGGATATTCTGACTCACTGGTAATGTTTCCTTTATTTTGGTAAAATATTCAGGTTAACTGTATCCTGGAGGCCTTCGGTCATGCGAAGACTCCCAGGAACAACAACTCAAGCCGCTTTATTAAGCTGTTGACCATCCAATACTGTAACAAGAGGAGGACACTACTCAGAGGTAACATACATGTCTGCCAGTGGAAACTTATTGTACTTTCACTTTCATAAAGTGTTGTCTTTATTTCACATGAGAGACAGCAGTTGAATGAAAAGCTGATAAGTGTCAGAACATTCATTCTAATCACTGAATCATTCACTTAAAGTCTATAATCTGGTTTAGTTTTGCTACAAGTAACATAAAATATTTGCTTCATTTTTTTAAATCCACACAATTTATACTTTATTATTGAAATCGGTGATCTCAAAGTGGGGTCTGGGGACCTAAAGGCATCTGTTGTTCTTTGTCATTCATTTTAATTATCATGATATATTTTTTTTAACAAAAGATTTCATAGTTCAACAGATAACACACTAATCTTTAAATCTAGAATAGTTTCCATAGTAACGTAACAAATTGTATGTTACTTAGAATAATCAGAAACTGCATTTTATTTTGCCTGTATGCACTAAGAGTAGAACATTTCACATTTCTCTGTATATGTGTAGGTGTGTATGTTCTTAAATGCACTACAGATAAGCCCTTTTCTCTTGATTTTCCTCTGATGTTTCATTAACCATAATGATGATGGCGGCATGGTGGTGTAGTGGTTTGCATTGCCGCCTCACAGCAAGAGGGTTCCTGGTTCAAACCCAGGATTGGGGAGCCATTCTGTGTGGAGCCTGCTTGCTCTCCCTGTGTCAGTGTAGGCCTTGTCTGGGTACTGGTTCCCCCCAATCCAAAAACATGCAGGTTAGGTTAATTGGTGACCCTAAATTGCCCATGTGCTAGTGTGAGCATGAATGGTTGTCTTTAGCCATAGACTGTAGACTAGCCATAGACTGTTAGCGACCTGTCCAGGGTGTACCCCGCCTCTCGCCCAATGTCGGCAGGGATAGGCTTCAGCCCCCCCTGCAAGGTCATCATTATTAATGATTATAATAATGATGACCTTTATATCAATACTGCTTTTCAATTGCAATGTGCTTCACAAAAGACAATACCATACAACATAAGAAAAACAAAAAAATTAAAAGAACATTATACACAGAAAATGCAATAAAATGAGAGATTAAACAAAGCACAACACTCAGTTAAAAAAAAAAATAAAATATGTATACTATATAATATCATAGAAATGCCTATCTGTACAGGTGTGTTTTTAAAAGCTTTTTAAACTGATGTAGCTGATTTGATACCGATGGAAGTTTAAGTACAGTGTCAGCTGCATTATTATTTAATGGGCACTCTGTGTTGAGATGGTGCAGATATTTTAATACATGTCTAATATACAGTATTTAATACATTTCCCTTGTTTAGATTTGTGCTTCACATAACTAAGACTACAGAAGTTGCAAAAAATAGGCTACGTCAAATTATTCCAACAGACATAAATAAGGTGGTCCCCGGTGTATTCTGTATCTTGTCAGGGGTGTGTGGCTAAAAAACAATTGAGAAGCTCTGATTTAAATATATGAAATATTTATTGCCAAGATACCTGAGCAAATAGTTGTTGTTTTTACCGTGTGGATCTCTACTTTATGATGATAGTAAAAAGATCAGACATAAAGAGTTCAAATATACAGTACACACTACTACTGTATGATGATGTAGAACAGTGGAAGACCTGCAGGGGGCAGTAAAATGACATGAGTCTACTGTCGCAGTGTCTGTATTTGTGCTCCATTTTTACAGCCCTGTTCACCTCATTTTACCCCACTTTAATTTGATCAGTGAGCACTGGCCATTGAGCCGAGGCCACAGACTGAATGTTCAGTACCATCATTAGCACTGTTGAAATGCAATTGACACACCTGTTATTGAAGCATAAAACACATCTGATGTTTAAGCTCGAGTTTACGCCCACATGCTGGAGAAGTCTCGCCTGGTCCACCTGCCTCCTCACCAACACAACTTCAACATCTTCTATCTGATGGCGGAAGGCCAGTCGGCGGAGGAGAACAGCGCACTTTACCTCAACAATGTCCTGGCTCATAGGTACGTGGCTGTATATAAATGGTTAATAAAATCACAGGTGATATATATTAAATATACTGATGATATACATTCATATTTGAGATCCTCAGAGAGAGAGTGTGTATTTGCATGTCCATATGTACTCATTTATATGGGTGTGCATCTCTTACTTTATCATATTTTTGTTTGTGTTTGTGTTGCACATCTTTACTCATGTGTGTCCTTTCATGTAGAGTGACAGTGTGATTGTGGGTTACTCTTACTGTTCTGTTATCCACCGTACACCACCAGAGTGATAACCACTGACCTGAGCTGCACTGTTCTTAAGCCTGAAAGTACACTGAGCTCTCTGGCATCATTCCAACCCATTGTGTCTCCATGTGTCTTTGCTGGGTGTGCGCGATCCAGTTCTGCAGATTTAAAACCCTGTTTGCTCTTTCCCTACCTCCCAAACACAGCTCTCGGCACAGTGTGACCAGGACTGATGCACAAAACCACCTCATAAATCTTTTGGTTCTAGGTCTCTCTCATCCAAAGATATGCACATAAATTCCTGCTGAGTACACGGGTAGATGTTTGGGACCGGTGCACCTGTACACTCATCAGAAGACACACATTGCCTTTTATGTTTATATTGTTCTTGTGGTTGTCTGTCCTTACTCTAGGTATCTAAGTGGGGGACATCCAGGGGAGAAACCTCCAGTAGCTACAGCCTCTACCCAAAGCAGGGAACGCCTCGCAGCAGTCAAACAAGCCTTGCGAGCCCTGGGATTCAACAAGCAGGTATTGATCGGCACCGCATATGGCTTCTGTAGAGCCTGTTTATTCAAATGATATTGACAGCTGGGATCATTCAAAGTGTTGATGTCACAGATTCTGAAGTCGCCACATATGAGGTCACTGATGAGATTTTACCCAAGGTTAGTGTGTAAGTGTGTCTGAGTCACGGGGCTGGATCCTCCAGAGGATGTGTCTCTCACTTCACAGAGAACAAATCTAATGTTGAATTTTATAGGCTGTTCAATTTGTAAAGTCAAATATAACAAAATGTATGACCCAGTAACACCTGGTAAACAATGGCATGGTCGCAAGTAATTTCCAAGTTGAGGAGGATAAACCACGCTCCATTAAACAATTGACTGCTGCATAATGGATTGTGGGATACTGAGGGATGCAAAGGACACAACAGTGTGTCCTCCCAGTCCAGGCACAAGACGTATTTGAAATGAGACGAGCATCTTTGGTCTGTTGTTCTGTATGTAAAGTTTCTGTATTCATCTTTCAGAGCAGCTCAGCAAACCATCATGCTATGGAAAGATAAAGTGGAGTTATAGCGTCCAGAGCACAGAATGATGTCACACTACCTGTAGAACTGCACGTGCCTGTTAGTACATGTGAGTCCCTGTAAGTGTATCCCACCAGCTAGTTTGTGCACTGGGCTCATATGGCAGTTACTGCTGATATCAGTTTCTGTATCTGTGTGAAGACCATCCCACCCATGGATGTATAAAGAGAACTGGATAAAGTACAGTACCCCGTTCATTCATGGGAAAGTTGCTCAGTGTCGCATGAAGCCAAAAACAACATTCAAATGCCGTGTATAAAATTACCTGGATGATCAGCACTGCTTCCACACCAGTGGGCCCATACAGCGAGTGCAGTAGAGACCTCTGCCAGCTGAGCCAGCTACCTCCAGTTTAGCGCTTAGCTAACTTGGAAGGGAGTAAAGTAATTTAATTGTGCATTATCCAACTGACACTCAAAAAAGATGTATCCACTGATTTACAGACATCTCTTTCACAATTAAAGTCTATGGGAAAAGTCTTTTTTTGGCCCAATGGCATCACGTGACTGACTTGGAAGTCGTATTTTCACCGTTTGGCCACTATGCAAAATTGGCTTCAAAGTCCAGCATCCTTCCAGGGAGCCTGATCCGGCCCAAGTCCCCACTGCCCTCCAACAGTGCTAATTAAATATGTGTAAAAGGAAAATGAAGATCTGCAAGTAAAAAGTAAATGGGAACCTAAACATAAAACAGTTAAAATAAGGGATACAGTATAACAAATAAAATATAAAATATAAAAGAAAATGACACAAATAAGACAATCATTGAAAATGAATAAACTGAATGTACACAGGAAACTAGTAAATGTATGTGCATAACGATAAGTATAAATATGTAGAGGTCACAGCTGTAACACAGTAAGTGACAGTCTATAAACGGTAAAGTGATGATGATGGTAAAATGTGGCTTTTATGCAGCCGGTCATGTGTGGATTTCTTGGATTGGGACTCATCATGTGTTCCAATTAACAATCTACAGACCAAATGAAATGTGTGAACCAATGCAGAAGACAAGGACCTTGATTTATACATGCTGTGTGCATGTAGGGTGCTACAGTGTGTGGTACAGTCCGTCCTGCGCGCCACCAGCCGTGTTCCCAGCCCATAATTGTTCTATTCTTAGATTCCCAGTCAGCATCTGTCAGCAGTGAGTGACCAACATCTCACCTTTTAATCCAGCAGCAGTCAATACACGCAGGCAAGGCCTCGGGGACGGAGAGAAGGAGAGAGAGCGATAGATAGTCTTATATCAGAGGGCACCGGTGTCCACTGGATAAGAGAGAGAGACTCCAAGGGACTGAAAATGGAGGAGAGGGGGAGTCGGAGTGGAAGTGATAGACCACCCATTGGTCTCTGTCTAAGTCTAATCAGGGGAAGACTCCCAGTCCAGACCCAAAGGTCAATCGTCATTAACACTCCCTATCGCTCCTTTTCTCTCCCTCGCTCCCTTTCTTCTCCTTCCTAAGCGGGGGGGAGTCTCTCTGTGTATAGAGTGTTAGACAGAGACTAATGCTTGTGTTTATCTCCCAGATATCAGCTCCAATATCCTGCCTTGCGAGAGTGCACACGCAGACATATTCATACACACACACACACACACACACGTACAAACACACACCCTCAAACACGAACATCCCCCTCTCAGAGATTCAGAGCAGTGGGTAATGGGGTATTCCATTAAGCGCCCTCTACTCAAGGGCAGAGAGGAAGGGAGAGTGGGACGGAGGAGGAGAAATGTGTGAATGAAGGGAGGAGGGTTGATGCATCATTTGGATTTTCTATTTGTGCATTTATTATCTGTTTTAATGGGATTTGTTAACATGAATAGATATGAATATCCCTAGTCCTGTTCTTTTTTTAAAGAGGTTAGGATCATGAACAATTTCCTCAGCAAGGGAAATTCATGTTTTTGATTGCACCAATATTTTACTCATTTCCAACTGCTGGTGGATAATATTTATTTCCTCTTTCTCTCTCTCTCTCTTGCTCTCTTGTTGTCTGCTAGGAGGTTGACTCAGTGTTTGTGCTGCTATCCGCTGTGCTCCATATTGGGGACCTACGTTTTACTGCATTGACAGATGCCGATACAGCCTTCCCCTCTGACTTGCAGCTGCTGGAGAGAGGTCAGTGCCTCCCGTCACATGACCGCGGTCACATTTCCACCCTGCGTGGAGGTGGAATCAGGAAGGAGGGGTGCATCACACCCACCGTTCTTGTTTACCTTGTCGTCATCACTCCTCCGTTTCCCTTTTTTGGCTTCTTGCCAGCATTAGCTAAAGGCCAGACAGTCACCTGTTTGGTAAGCTGCATTTTCTGCCACAGTGAGAAAAGAGTCCTCTTTAACACCCAATTTCCCGCTACTGGTGTTTCTCTCCTTCTCTTGCTCCCTCATTATGCAACTGCTACATTTGCTCCTGTGACCCCTGACCTTAGTGAGATGGTAAACAAATGACGGCAGTGCCTGAACGGGAAGGAGACAGTCGTTGTCAGGGGGATGTGATGTCATGGCTAGTGATGTCAGCAGAGGGATTCTGGGCCGCTGTCACCTTGTTTCTGCTGCTTGTTTATGTGTTCTGCTCAGAAATCCACTGATGACTAATTGCTGCCAGCCCTACTGATCGATTAAGCAGGAGTGATCTGAAGCAGAGCTTGTTGTGCCGGCAGCATGATATCATCGTCAGAGCAAGACAGAACACATCTATTTTTGGAATGTTATCAGCGCTACCTCTCTGACACGCACATCCTCACATGTCATGATTAATGCTGTTATTTTGATGTTTGATGTCACTGTCAGTAATTCTGCCTGTTATTTTCCCCCGCCTCTTCCTCTTCTATCTTCCTCGGCACAGTTGCTGGATTGTTGCAGGTGTGCTCCAGTGACTTAAGCACCGCCCTCACCTCTGACGTCCAGTACTTCAAAGGTATCCACTCACCAGCCTTCGCCATCACTTGGCCCTACATATTCCAAGCACATAAGCAGATTCACCAGATTATCACTGGAGTGATTTCCAATGCAAAGACTTGTAGGGGAAAAACCTCAATGCTGTCTTCATTACAGTAATGTCAGTCAAATGTGTTTATGTGGGACTACAGTAGTGGTAGAATCACATTTTCCTAATTGGGGAAAATAGATGGGGAAAAGTCGCATTGGGAAAAAATGTATTTTCTGTAACAATAATAGCTCCAGATGGTCAGGAGGAAAGACTTTTTGAGGCTGATAAAGATATACATATTGAAGGGTTTAAAAAAACTGTACACAATATATTGGCTTATATTTATATTTTTAAAGGGACAGTTCACCCCCAAATCAGAAACACATATTTTCCTCATACCTGTAGTGCTGTATCAATCTAGATTGTTTTAGTGTGAGTTGCTGAGTATTGGAGATCTCAGCCCTAGAGATGTTTGCCTCTTATTAAGAGAACTAGATGTCACTCGGCTTGTGGTGCTCAAAGAAAGGGGCAGCGCCACTGGCCGCGCACATGTGAGCTGTCAACGGTGACAAAGTGTGTGTCGGCTTCGTCGAGTGCACCAAGTGCAGCGCGATGCTGGTATATGACAGCAAAAAGACGGGGACCTCAACACTTAAGAGGTACATGACGATGGCTTGCCATGGAAAGAAAGACGAGAGTCAGCCTTCAGTGTCCACGTTCGTATCCTTAAAAAAGATGCCGGGTTTAAACCGGGCTCGGCCTCATAATTACGGTTAAAGGGACGGGATGGGCCAGGCTCGGACAGAACATGCACGGACTCGGGTGGGGTTGGGCTGGATTATTTTGGGCCCGATCTAAGCTCTAATCCACAGGCCTGCTTGCGAGAAGTTTCATGTTGGAACTACTTTCTTTCCACCGAACTACACCCACCAACTGTCTCACCGCACAGAAGGAAGCATGCATCTACAGTACTACTAGCCCACCTAGCACCACTGAGCTAGCTGAAGTTACAGCTCAACCAAGAAGAGTGAGCCTCCCAATTAGTAGGTGCACGCTTGGCGGTTGTAGTTTAGTAGAAGAAAAATAGTTCCTACGTGAAACTGCTCACAACAAAGTCCGTAGATTATCTTTAGCAACTGGGTTATGATCCCTTGAAAGAGACATTTATGTTGAGGTTTACAAATGTTTGTTGGCGCTTTGAGCACCACAAGCTGAGTGCCATCTAGCTCCATTATATTTAAGAGAAGGCAGACATCTCAATGGCTGATACCTCCAATACTCTGCAACTCACACCAAAACAACTGATGAATAGCACTACAGGCAAGAGAAAAAAGTATGTACATTTGATTTGGGGGTGAAATGTCCCTTTAACATAAACATGTGTTTAAAGGACCCCTTGTTGTGACCAGGGTTGTACAGTGAAAGACATTTTATAGTTTCATAGATGCTCTCTGGTGGACAACTGATACAATGGCAACAGTACAGCATTTATTTTTTAGATTACATCAATAATTACAGTGGAATAAGCATCACTGGATAGTATTGGTACTGCAAATTCTCAGCCAATATGTGTACAGATGCTGAGATAAGCTAAAAATGGGAATGTATCAATCTTTTGCATGCATTGGGACATATCCAAAAAATAAACCATATAAATACTGTACTATCATTGTGCTATCGGTTGACATGTTAAGAAATCGTGTTGCCATGTCCCTTGTGTGTCAGGTGACGTGATCACTCGGCGCCACACAGTGGAGATGTCGGAACAGTACAAAGACCAGCTCGCCAAGGCCATCTACGGACGCCTCTTTAGCTATCTGGTCAACAGCGCCAACGACTACCTACAGGGACAGGATGACAGCATAGGGTACAGCTGTGTGTGTGTTTCTGTGTGCATGTGTGTGTTCCAAGGAGTTTTTTTTTTTTTTTTTTTTCTTCAGATGAATTTCTGTGGAAACCCAGGGCATTGCTAACTGTTATCACAAACACTACCAATGTAGTGTATCTGTCATCACACGAGTGCAGTCTCTCATTCAGGGCCTCCGGAGTGACAACACTGATATCGTGACATGACGCATAGCTTTGAATAGAGGTTTGTAATAATTTACATTGCATGACATGCACGAAATGGAAAATACTGAGCAACAAGGTAGAGATGGAGGACACACCCAAGGTTTATGTGAAGGTTGCACACACAAAAATCTTAAATACAAACTCACGCACTCTCTTAGGTGGAGACCAATGGAATCCTTGGTGTTGTTGATGTTGTGAAGTCTTATCGCAGTCTGTCAGATAACCCATGCTCCATCTTCTGGAATGTGTTTGTGCTTTGCCTTGTTGACACACCAACCACAGGACATAATAAATTTGTCAGCCATAGTACTCACTATGCTGGCACACCTCCTTCAGACACACACAAACATAATTCCTGTCAGTGACGCAAGCAAGCAAACAAGTTCTCTCACTGATGCTGGAGTAAAAGTGGTGTAACGTAATGCATGCTGTCTGTCTGTTATTCTCTTTCAGTGATCCTGCCTTGGAAATTGGGATCTTAGACGTCTTTGGGTTTGAAGAATTTCAGAGGAATGGATTTGAGCAGGTGGGAATATGCTTATTTGATTAGATTCTCATCAACCCCATGAGTCCCCCCTGTGTTCATCTTCCCTTGAAGCCCACAGGTTGCTTCTCCTAATCAAGCCAAATGCATTTAAGGCATTCCCCGTTTAACGTCATTGGCTCAGAAGGCCATCCTGGGGCAATAGAAATCCCTCTGAACACTATGTGATATTGTAGTTTCAAACAGATCTTAATCAAATTGCGAAAATATTTGGGACTGTTCTCTATTTTAGCCCGGACGTTTTAGTCTGTACTTGTAATGAATGAGATGAGGTCTGTGGCTGACTGTGGCGTGATTTTCAGCTGTCCTCAAATGAACTGACGGCTGACACAATGACTGCTCTGTGTGTGAGATGTTGGAGTAATGGGGACCTTCAGACCGTGTGTGTGTGTGTGTGTGTGTGTTTGAGTGTGTGTGAGCATGTATGTGAGAATCTTATTTTTAGATGAAAGAGTTTTGGTTAAGATTTTTGGGGTCATGATACAAATCACAGTTTGTCCTTCTTTCGAAATCAAATCTTCAAATAAAGTTGCTCCAAACTGTTTTTGTTTGAAGAATAATTAAAGGGACAGTTCACCCCAAAATCAAAACTATATTTTATTCCTCTTACCTGTAGTGCTATTTGTCAGTGTAGATTATTTTGGTGTGAGTTGCCAAGTGTTGGAGATATCAGCTGTAGAGATGTCTGCCTTCTGTTGAATATTACGGAACTAGATGAAACTTGATGTTGTGAGCAGTTCCATGTAGGAACTATTTTCCTTCCACTAAACTACAACCACCAACCGTATCACAGCGCGGGAGGTCATGCATCTACTCATGAACGAGAGGCTCGTGTTTGTGACAGCGGGAGATAATGGCGTCCTCCTTGGCTGAGTTGTAATGTTAGCTAGCTCAGTGATGCTAGGTGAGCTAGCAGTAGATGGACGCTTCCTTCCGCGCTGTGATGCGGTTTGTGGGTGTAGTTCAGTAGAAAGAAAATAGTTCCGACATGAAACGGCTCACAACAAGGTCTGTGGGTTATCCTAAGTAATCAGGACATGGTTTCTGGAAAGAGACATTGCTGTTGTGTTTGTTTGTTTTGTTTTTTTTGGCATGTTGGGCACCACAAGCCAAGTGCCATCTAGTTCCATGATAATTGAGGGAAGGCAGACATATCGGTGGCTGATACTGTATCTCTTACACTTGGTAACTCACACCAAAATAATCTAAATTGATAAATAACACTACAGATAAGAAGGATTTTGGAGTGAATTGTCCCTTAAACATTTGTCACATTGGGCTGCATTGTTCATATTATCACTTAAAACTACCGGCATCAATGAAATTACCTACATTTTTCAAAGTAAAGAAAGTCTTTGTCAGTGTTTTGGTAGAAGTGTTTAATATTCATCAGTAAATCCATCTTGTATTACAGCTCAGTGCACTAAAGTGTGAGCCTGACAGTAGCACACTAATCGCTCCTTCTTCCAAGAGAGGCTGTGAAATCCTGCATCTAACAAGTTTCAGACTGGCTAACATAGTTTTTCCTTCTCCAAAGCATCATACAAATCATACAACATCTACATGTGACTGCACAAAATAGTGTGTTTACTGAGAAGCAGTGACATTTTTACAGGAATTGATCTTTCAAATGTGGGAATTTGATTTGATTCATAAAAAATAGGAGTCTGGATTTTCTGTTTTTCTGTTCTTTCTTCTGTTGTCTTTTCCTCCACCCCTCATGTGTAGACGTTTGTGTATTTTGCTGTGTGCTTTTGTACGTACTATGCACACAGATGGATCAGGGTGTCTGTGATGCTTGGTTGTTTTCGTTATGTCAGTGTGTGTGATTACACTGCGTAGTGTACAGAGTACAACCTGTGCGTCTCTCTGCAGCTCACCTGTTATGGGCTGTAAATCTGTAAATCATGTGCTCATCAAGCATTCATTGTTAATAGGCTAAACCTTTGTAAGACCAGCAGGGACCAGGATGACAAGTCTGTATATCACTATCTGTGTGTGTGTGTGTGTGTGTGTGTGTGTGTGTGTGTGTGTGTGTGTGTGTGTGTGTGTAGGGTGTCTTGGGGGTTTAAGTCATGGTACTCAGGAGGCTAAATGCTTATTTCTGCTACCCAGAGCTTATGTTTCCCCCATGTTGAACTCCCAATCTCCCCCCAGCTTTTATTAAGGCCAGTGTGTGTTTGTCTTTGCTTGCGTGCCTGTGTGTGACTTTGGTTTGCGTGTGTGTGTGGCGATGAGATGTCCGTGGAGTTAGTCTTCCCCTGGATGGCCTCTAATCCAAGTGGAAGCGAGGGATTGCGTGACCTTTCCTCCTTCGGGTCACGGAGAGTGCAAGTGCCAGAAGGGGAAGAGAGGGGAGGAGGCTAACAAAACTGGGAAGGGAAAAAAAAAAGGCGACGCTGTCTCTGGCAGGCGGTGGCATCGCCCGCCTCTGTCCCCCAGACATCTTCCCCATTGTTGCTGCTGTCTGAGCTGCCTATTAATAATCAGCCCGTTCAAATCACACACATTACCCGCCACCCACAGACAAGAGAAGAGGAGGAGCGAGGTCTGGATAAACAAACTCAATGATCTCTTACAGTAGATGTGGCACGTCAGTGACAAACGAGCCCTCACACTTTTGATATATTTGTACACACGTTCAGACACGTACACAGACAGGCTCCACATGCGCAGCAAGATCAGGGTCATTAGTGCTTGTTAATTAGAGCTGTGTTTGTCAGGGGTGTGTTGTACCTGCTCAGCACTTTGCTAATGAGCTAACTCAATCAACCACCTGCTGGGACTAAGCCTTTAATATACTCAACTAGCTTGAAGACAAAGAAAAGACAAACACGGATGAAAGAAAAACAGGACCACAGCCGACGGCACCGCAGCACAACACACCTCTAGATCAGCACCTCTCAATCAGCGGGCTGCAAGAAAATGTGGGTCATGGCATTGTTCCGTAACAATCACATGACAGCGCCCAAAGAGAAAAACTGTTCATTTATTTCCACACCACCAAATGAACATTCAGTTCCTTCTGTGACTGGATAAACAACATCACCCCAAAGCTAAGGGCTGCAGGCTTTATTTGAGCACAGCATCAATACTTTCACTTTCAATTTATTTGTCAGCCTACAAGATTCATGTTTTTATCACATGGCTACATCTGTCTGGCATCTATTCTCGTGTAAGATGCCATGACGTTAAGACTACAAAAGATAGAAGCATCAGATCTCGGGTTGAAAAGAGGGACACAGTACAAGAATGACAAGTTCATTCCTAGACTACAACACTTTAAGACTTTTTTTGTATTCTGCTCTGTGACACATTTGGGTTCAGGAGAAGTTTAAACAAGTCTGCTGTCCTGTGTTGTTCCTCTTCATATTCTGTGTTCCTTCTCACTACATCAATGTGACAAGTCACACTTGAGCCTCCCCCTCCAGAGCTCTACATGCCAGGCAAACCCATTTGCTTCGCTGTGATTTCTGGGTTAGGAAGAGTTCATGTGTCCCAGCAGGAACACTTTGTCCGTATTATATTGGGAGAGATAAAGACCCTACATAGGGACATCCATTATTTTGTATACCATGCATGAGGCATCCCTGTAAACAGCTTTCATCATTTTGGGCTCAGGTGTGTTATACGAGTAGTCGGTTCATTCATGCCCCATTGACCTCACCGTTGGTGCCACAGCAGCATGTGTTTGATTTGTATTTGAGTACATTTGTTTGCTTTCAAAACAAACACACAGCGCCGCCCGTCTCTGAGGAGGAATTTCATGACGTGCACTAAAGTGTGTGTTTACAGGTTGAATGTGTTTGTGTGTTGTGTACATTCCAGCTGTGCGTGAACATGACCAACGAGCGGCTGAGGCAGTACGTCTCTGAGGTGCTATTCCAGCAGGAGCAGGCTGAGTGTCTGCAGGAGGGCATCGCCATGGAGACCCCATGCTCCCCTGGCAACCAGCCAGCTGTTTTGGACTTCTTTCTTCAGGTGCTGTGTGTTGCTGGTCTGGACCAGTCCAGTTTGATGTGTCATGATGTATTTCAACATTGCAAGGCCCACACAGAGCTTTGACAAAAGCATTAAAATCACATGGCTTAAAGATGTAGAAGTTAACTTTTGTTTAAAAAAAAACTTTTAGTCATATTTTCTGAACCTGTCACTTTATCCTGATAGTAGCACAAGAGGCAGATAGTCTATTTGAAAAATCATAAGTCCTTTGCCTTCTCCTTGTGCTTCTAATGGCCTTAGCAGGATTTCAATAAACGTGAACAAAATCACCTGATCGGAGCTGAGGAGTCTCTAGAGCAGCTGTCAATCACTGCTTGTCATTTTACAGCTAAACAGTACACTAAAATACATTTCTGAAATCATTTAAGGGGGAAAATAACCAATACAGTAACAGAATCTTGATTCATTTTGAATCACCTTTGCCTAGTTTGACTGCTTCACCCAAGCAGCAACCTCTGGGCATGAAAAATGAAGCAAAAAACAGCAGTTCATCGAATGGCCACTTGAGGCTGGCTCCAAAACAGGGTAAATTTCCTGGGGCACTTATTAGCTCACCTAGGAGAGCACTTGGCCCATGTACAAAGGCCTTGTCCTTACCGCATTGGCCATGGGTTCAATTCTGGCCTGCAGCCCTCTGCTTGCCCTCCGCTGCATGCTGAACCTCCTCTCCTTCTCCCCTCACACTAGCAACTGTCCTATCATTTAAAGGCAAAAAAGCCCTAAGAAATATCTAAAACATTCCCATAGACACCTATGTTGAAGTGCCCAACTTTACAGCAGAAAGAAACATGTGATTGGCCTGGTACAAAAACAGGTTTTCGTCCCTATAGCTCATTTCCCCTTCATGATAAATGCACAGGGGGTGAATTTTTTTTTACATTTTTATTAGGACCAAAGTTAGTAAATTTAAGGGTGGGGCTGCTCCTCTACAGCTCCAACCTCTCCCCCATAAATGGTGACTTCTGACTCCAAAAAAACAAGGGAGCAACAGCTGAAATGCTAAACTCAAGGCTTCAAAACAGCAGTCCACAAACCCATGGGTGACGTCACGGTAACTACATCCATTATTTACATAGTCTATGGTCTTAATGCAGATCAGGCACCCTGATTGACATGATCGACAGCTGCATTACAGACTCGTAGGGGTGACCACCATTAGTCCTACAGTTCGATCTAAGGAGCCTGCCAGTCGAATCGTTGCAGTGGTGGGAAAATGTGGATCATTCCATTCAGACTGGGTGCCAAATTTCTGATTTAAAATAGAACTGCTTGGTTTTGCCCTATAAACCATGATATATAGCCTTTTTATGTGTAAATGTATTAATCAGATCATTCATGAGAGCATAGAACTAGCAGAGCGCTAAATCTTTTTTTAAATTTGTGAATGATTCTCTGTCAAAATCAGCAGGGAGAGGCGCATAGAAACAGCTGCTTGCCTCTTGCAGGGCCAAAAGTTGCATTTAAAACCACAAAAAGCAAGCAGGTTAAGAAACTGACCTATGTGACGTGTTCTCTCCGTCTATCGATCTCCTTCTTTACGTTTCAGGTTTCAGTACTATGGGCAGTGCCGCACCTACACTCACACCACCTACACACAACAAACAGCGCTGGATGGAACGCTTCCAATTGAAAAATAAATCCATAAATCCTGACCAATAAGATTCAACTATATAAATTCTCAGTTGGGAACACCCCTAGTGTGAAAACTGGTCATGTAAAAACATAAACTCAAATCTGAATATAGCTGGTAGGACTGGTGATAGGCCAGTGCTTAAGGTTTGCACCATTAAATTGCAGTATGACCCTGGTTGACCTTAATTGCATGGTACCCTTTCATCCCGTGTTCCCTCTCTATCTTTACTCTCTTTCAATAATGAACAAAATGCCCAAAACATCTAAAAAGAGGAAGATGACTGAAGTTATTTGATATCAGAGGGACAACTCTACCCTACAGGGATCAACAAAAATGTCACGATCAAAACAATTTAGTAGTGTTATTATCAAAAGTGCTTTGTGAACACGACTAACCCTAAATAACACGAGAGCTTCTGCTTGTTCCTCCTCCAGAGGCCTCAGGGACTGCTGTGTGTGTTAGATGAGGAGAGCCAGAGCCTGCGGCCATCAGAGCAGACCCTGTACAAGAGGCTGTCGACCCAGCTTGACTCCAATCCAACTCACGGTCTCTCGCTCACGACGAAGGATGGCAACGGAAATCCCCCACCCAAAGACCAGGGACCAGCATTCACTGTCAGCCACTATGCTGGACAGGTCTGTGTGTATTACAGAAACATGTATCTGTGTATTTAGATTTGGTGGGGCTGGGCAGAATAACATAAAAACTATATCATGACCTCTAAAAGGCAACTGGTCAGTGGATCAACCACCATGTTACAGCACAGAGTACTGAAAATTGTGAACTTTAATGACAACTTAATGTAACAATAATGCAGATAATACACAGAAGAAGTTATCAAGCTGACCCCCTGTGCTCCACTGCTAAAATTAGGGTTCCTACATATTTTCCATTTTAAAATTCCATACTTTTCAGACTCAAATTTCCACACTTCTCTGTAGATTTTTCAGACCATATTTCCATAATCCCTCGTGACCATTGAGTCCACACCTCTCCGCTGAGATGGACACCATTCCTCTTTCAAATATCTTTGCCCAAAGGGGAAGTAGACTAATGGGTGCTACCTTTACTACCCAAATATTGTATTATTTTCTTATTGAATAAATAACATGTCTGTAATAGTCTGTTTTATAAACAAGAACCAAAAATAAGTTGAAAAACTTAATTTAATTTTCATGGCATCCATGCAGCTTGTTTATTCCCTGTGTCCATGGAAACCAAGCTGAACACAGCCACAAAGATTTCCTTGCACAGAAAAGATTGTCCATTTACTTCCCTGATAACTACACCACTGAATATCTCATAAATATTCAGACAAGCTTAATGTTTGGTTATTTGTGATGCTATATACATGGGCAGTTTAAATATATTGCAACGTTTTCTTTCAAACTAATTTGTTGCCAGGTTTGGTTTAGTAATAAGCCACATAGGAAAAAGCTGTTGTTGCTCCTGTGCACGCCACCACTCTTGCCTTGGTTTCAACAACATCGAGCGTGCTATAGCCCCCACTGTCTCACACAGTGGTAAACATTTTGGCTGCACTGGCTGTGTTGTGCTTGTATGATTAGTTCATTTTTGGAAAATTGGAATTATTTGTTAAAAAAAAATACAGAATGGGGGCAATAGTCTGAAAACACAATTTTTCCACACCCTCTTTTCTTTTTTGCATACTTATTCAAACCTGAAAATTACTTCAGATCAAATTTTAATATTTTTCCATACTGTGTAGGAACCTTGTGCAATCTAAAATCTGAGCACAAACATTAGATCCATCATCTTTTATCTAAAGCTATTAATTAACATTAAACTGGCTTATTGAGTCAACATTGTGTCTAAACTTGTCTATGTAACAAATTAATTTTCCCTACAGGTAAGAAATGATTAAAAAATAAGATTTGCTATAGATTATATCGTGCTTGTGCAAAGGTGGCAAACATGTGACTGTAGGCTGTCTCCTCTCTACATCAGAAACCTCCTGACTTTTCTAAAGCCAGTTAACCAGTGACAAAAATAAAGATGTCTTTTATTGAGATTGAAAAAATAGGCGACACTTGATTTAAAAAACCTGCTTTAATAGTTCCATTTATCGTTCCTAACAAGCACTACGCTGGGGGAAAATTGAGCTGCCATTGTTGCCATAATTTGAATAATGATTTTCTTTAGAAGACGAGGTGGCGATTGTCCACGCTCAATGTGACATTAAAAAAAAAAAAAAAAAAAAGATATTCTGTCACCACATACAAGAAGATGAAGGTTTTTCAGCAAAATATTTTTTTAATAAGGTTACCAAGGCTCCTTGAAAAGCTCTAAAGTTTGTGAATTTGAGGTTAAAATAAAAAACAAGGCCTTGGAAGTTTTTGTAAGTAAGTGAAAGTGCTTGAATTTATATATTTTGTGCAAGAATGTTAGATTCTGTAAAGCCTGCTACTTCTCAGTGCAAATATTCTCTGTTGTATCAGTAACCTTGATCCATGACACATCCAAACTGTGACGTGTCAGGTCCTTGATTTGAGGGAGCTGGGCCTGAAAAGTCCATGAAAAGTCATTGAATTTGATTTTTAAGAAGGTGTGGGAACCCTGCTGTTTTATGCCACCACATTTTATAGCAACAAAAGCTAGTTTGGTGCTTTTAAAAAGGTCAATCTAACTAGTATTTTTTTTTTTAATTTTCTGTTGCCTATGTGATTAAACACACTGTATAAATGTATGATTTGTTTTTCCCTCAGATTTCATATGACCTCACAGGATCGCTCACAAGAAACAAGGACTCCCTCCCTCAGAATCTCCTGTTTACGATGAAGTGTAAGTACCCAATGAATAACACGGCCATGAGCACATTGTGGCGTCAGAGCACACTTGATCACAAAGATGCACTCTTGTTTAAACCAACAGCACACAGAACCACTCTTTGTCTAAGTGTGGTGGTGTTTGTATGCGTGTGTGTTTCATCCCATATGCAGCAGACAGCACCGTCTGTGTGTATATTGTCTATAGAAGGTGCCAGATGTGGGGTGTTGTGGTTAGCAGGACACAGGCAGTCGTTGTGTGGCTGCCAGGCTAGCCTCCCATCCAGCAGCCTAATTGCTATAATTTCCATGATGAGGCTAATCTTCTGAAGGCTAGCCCTTCACTCACACTTGGCTGTTGTCCCTCCATCTGACCAAGTTGATGCGCCGCTGCCATTCAGCCCCACACACTGGCATACGCACTGCGTGGTCACTTCTTACGGATGTCATCCCCTCCCCACTTTAATTTTAAGCCTTTAAGCTAACCGGAGTGCAGAGGGATCTATGTAAGTCTATATTCAGGTGGTGGCAGTGATTGCTTTAAATGAAAAGACAATTACCCTCGGAGCTGTGTGTAATTAAGTCCTTAAATGAGTCCAGGACTCGTGTTTGTTTTCCTTTGCTCGGTACGCCTACCTGCCATCATCCTTTCCCCTTTCACTCTCTCCATCTTTCTCTCCCTCTCTCCCAGCCTTTCAGATGAAAGCCACACACCCACGTTCACACACATGTTGTTTGGCTTTCTGAATGAGCTCATTGTTGTTGTGGACCGCTCCACGTGTTGTCGAGTGGCATGGTCCACCCCCTCTTGTTGCCTGACTGATTGTTTACATGGAGCCCAACTTTATTCCTTCTCCCCTCCCTCACTCCTCCTCTGATGCCTCTTTCCGTCCTTGTTTACATCCTCCTTACTGTTCTTCCTTCCTTCCTTTCTTTCTGTCTATCTGTTCATTCCACCTTTCCTTACTCCCCTCCACCCCCTTATTTCCACCAATGCTGTTGCTTCTTTCATCGTCATTTTCCTTCTTTTCTCTCTCTCTTTCTTCCTCTGTATGTGCTTTGTGCCCGGCAGCCAGCGAGAGTGTGTTACTCCAGCAGCTCTTCCAGTCCAAGCTGACTCAGACTGGTTCCCTGTTGCCAGCAGCCCAGAGCCGTGCTGGGTTAAGGGGGCCTAAAGCTGCCCTGTTGCTCCACAGGATGCCATCAGCCTTTTTTGTCACTGCCAACACTGTTCACCAACAGCCCCGGAGGTACCATGACCTTACCAAGGTATAGTACACTGTTCACAGAGGGGTGAGTGCATGAGCCACACATGCAAGTCTGCTGTTGCAATAGCTACGGCCAACTCAATAGTCAACATACCCTCATACAACAGTTCATAAGATATCCTACGAATTAGCGTCCTTTACGTCCTCACTGTAAAGTTACAGAGGTTAATTTAGGCAAGTAAAGTTGCTGTGGTTAGGGTTAGGAAAAAGAAACATGGTGACGACATACCTTAAAATAACTTCACTTAAAGTTCACACAGTTCCAAACACCTGTCTCCTTGGAAGAGTCCCAGTGGAATGCCTGTGTTTTGTGAAGACAGACTGTCCACTCTGTTATTTGGAAGCAGTCAGATTGGATTTGTGTGTCCAGACATCAACCTATCTGCTTACTATGATGACAACGCAGGCGTCATCACAGCATCTACATAACAACGCTGGTGATACAGCTTTCCAACGTGGAAGCATGAGAACAAAAGGTCCTCCGAAACAATTTAGTTTTCCGTCTGTCCACAGACTGTTGTTGCTCATGTTGTCCTCTTTAGCACTTTGCTGGTAGTAGCATGGATCAGATCAGCACTTCCATCACTCTGGATTTGATGTTGTTTTTTTGTGCTGTGTTCAAAGACACTTTGAGATCCAATTCAAGCATCCAGAGCGTCCAGACTAAGACACATCTGTAGAAATCCGATTGGAATCGCATTTCAATCCACCTCCAAATGTGGTGTGGATCAGATTTGCAAAAAGCGCATCTCGCATCGTTTTTTGCTGTCCAGATTTCCTAAAATCACTCTGGATACAATCTAGATATGCCAAAAAGAAGCCATTTGGGCTGGCAGTCTGAACAAGACCTTGAGACAGTCAAGGCCCTGATGCAAATCACAAGGAGTAGGCTGAAACTCCGTAGGCCCATTAATTCAAAAACGGAAGACCATACAGGAAATCTCAGAAATGAAGAGGATAACACATATAGTTAGAAACGAAGAGACCAAGTATAAAAGACATTTGTTTACACAGATGAATGACATAGGAAGCCATTAATTAATTCATGAAATTACTTAAACTCAGATGACAAAATAAGCTGCAAATGAACAGAGACAGAGCTTGGGAAAACAAATAAACGTAGCCTATCGCCCACATCTTCAATGAGAAACAGAAACACACGAAACCCCCTAACGCCCCTTTAAGTTAATTTATAGCCTATGTGGATGTTAGTATTTGCGTGTGCATGCATGAGTGTATATATTCCGATGTATATAAATGTTTGTAGCAGTAGGTTTTTCTTCCTTTGTTTCCGTTCGTACGCAGGGTGTATAAAACACATAAATAATAATAACAAGCAAATTAAAATAAATACATTGGATATTTTGCAGTTGTACTGATTCATGAATTTATAGCAATATAAATACATGTGAGCATCAAAGGATGTTGAAGACCATGTTAATTTTCTGGCTATTAAATATATTATCATTTTGCAATTGATGCTCAAAAGGTGCATTGCTCATACAAGCTTTTAAAACTGGGTAATAAAATATAGGAATTAATGAGCTGAACAAACACAATCAGTGACAATCAGTCACAAGCTCTTTGTTCCAACAGAACAACCGACTGCTGTGCTGATCAATGAAAAAACAGGGATGGTATTTTTGGCACAAAAAAAAAGTCTAATTTAAGCTACTTCCCACCACAGTGCTATATATAAACCTCTGGGAATTGGATTTGCTTCAGATAGAGACTTCACAAGCATGCATGCACGCACAGTCATGTGATCACATACTTTTTCTATGACACACAATCATAAAACCACAAATCACACAACTGATAAAGATATTCTGAATATTCTTTTTTCAGTCCCTCCTCTCCCCTCTCTCTATCTCCGTCTCCGTTTAATTTAATGTTTTAGAAATCATGTTGTACTGGTGGTGCACATGTGACTGGAAAGGCCTGCTGGTTGTGTAACCTCCTGGGGGTCCTGCTTGCTGTCTCTGTGGCTCATTAGCCATCGAGAGAACAGGCTTACATAAGACCCCTTTGACCTCCCAGATCTGTCCCAGCAGCCTTATACGGTAACATTAGGTAATATTGCAGTGCTATACTGGGTGTAAGACAATAAATAAAGACAATAGAAGACGATAAATGCCGTGGGCCGGGTTGGGCTGAAAAGCACATGAAACAGAATAAATGGGACTGATAGAGAAGTGGTCTAATGGGACTCTTTAGTGTGCTTTGCAAAAATCGTCCACAGAATCAAGACAAAAGGGTTTTTCAAGTCTCATGTTTTGATCTATAGTCAAACCATGCAGCCTAATTTGATGTTAATATGTAATGATTATGTCGGAATTATTCCATATTCCTCAGTGACCACTTGAAGTAAGACGCGGAGCTATCTCATAATTTTTCCTCTTTGTGTTTTCTCTTTCAGATCTTGAAGAAGAAAGGCTCGAGCTCCTTCCTCCAACGACTAGAGCGCTGTGGGCCCATCACAGTGGCTGTCCAGCTGAGGGTAAGAACCAGTCCCCTCCATTCCCTAGTGTATGACAGGGTCAGGTCTAATTCTCTGAGACATAAACCATCATGCTTGGTTTTATTTTCCATATCAGTCAGTTAGTGTTTGGTACTGGACGTTCAGTTTGTATGTAGCATACATTAGGTTACATCCTGTGACCACAACAATCTGAGTAGTCTGTTTATTCAGACTATTTATGTAGATATGCGGAAAGTTTCTGCAACACAGTAGTTGTTGTCTATCAGCTGTAGCGTGCTAGTCAGTTTAGCCCGCTTAGCCAGGTTAGGCCTGATAAATGGTAGAGTGCTTGACACTTTTGATGATGTTCACTCGACAGAAATGACGTATATCCAAGAGAAAAAGTGTTGTACACCTGGAGATTTTTGTTATATCATGGAGATTATAGTCTTCAGTTCACACTGACTCCAACCTGCACTCAGCTTCTTTGTCAGCAGAAGCAGCCGTGTGTCAACCGCAGCTACTCTGGAGTTGAGAGTACAGAGGCCAACCAAACTGCCTTCACCAGGTTGACTGACAGGATACATTCACTGAACCACAATTCAAATCAGCTCTATTGGAAGAAATCAACATTGTTTGTAATTATTTTTCATTGATTTTATTTCCCATCTTACTGACTGTAGGCGACAGAAATAGTCTCGGACTGTAAAAAAAATGCAGGGTGTTTTACCAAGGAGACAACTTCGAAGCTTTTGCTGAAGCTGAAATTGAAAATGATGCGCAACCGTTGAATTTCTGTTGAGAGACATTCATCAAAACTGTTGAGCGCCCTACCATAAATCAGGCTTTAGTCAAGCTCAACAGAGCGATTTGTGTCTAATGAGCATGTTGACTCATTCGTTAGCACTTCAGAGCAAGAAGGTCCTAATCTGCAGGGTGCAGGACTCTGCCTGTGCGAAGTATGAATGTCTTCTGCATGGGTTTTTTCTCGCACACTAGTTTCCTCTCACAGTGCAAAGGCGTGCAGGTCGAATGTGTTTGTCTGTCAGAATGTTTTAGCCCTGTAATAGCCTAGCGCCTGGCCCACACTGTGCCCTGCCTCTTGCCCAATGCGTGGATGCAGTGAGTTTATTGAAGTCTCACAGTCCCTCTGCAAAATAGTAAAGAAATATGCACAGAAGAATTAAGCTACATCTTGCCAAGCAAACCACTGAAACAGTGTTTGTCATTATCATTAGCAAGCATCTACTGCGGTATGTATACAACAGCCCTCAGCTGTTAGGAAAAGGTCAGTATATACAAGTGTAACTTAGTTCATTGTATCTTTGTCTTTATTTTACTGGATACCTGCTCCCTTCATAGAGTGCCTGCAAACGTGTGGATCAGATCTCAAATGAATGCAGGAATTTGTTAATGAAACTTCAGGTTTTGTGTGAATAAAGTCTTGGCTTTAAGAAATCTCTGCAAGGCACTGTGATTTTAATAACTATATAAAGCAACAATAATATTCAGTTAGAGGAAAAATAGTTCGCTGTCTGCTGGTGACGCAAGGGGGCTGAAATGTGGCGCAGAGAAGCAGTACCTTTGGCTTGAATGAAGGCAGTGTGTTGCACAATCAGAGTTGTGGGCTTGTGGTGGACGAGTCCCTCAGGGAATGGCAGGGAAGGAGAGAGTGGGCTGAAGAATGATGCTGTACCAAGCCAAGCATGAAGCCCTCCACATGAATGAATGAACAATGAACAACAACCACTGTGTGCCGTGTGTACACCCATTTGTGTGTGTGCATGCGCATGTTTGGAGGGGACGACGGCATGCTAAATGCTGGCAGTGACGTTCAAAGATGAGGGGCGAGGTGTTGATCATTGTACCTAAGGGAATGCAGAGCATAGACTGACGTCAGTTAGAAAAGTGGTAGAAACACAGATGCAAGCGTTTACGTGAATGCAGACATGTGGGCATACGTGTGTGTCTGTGTGACCTTGGATGCAGCATCTGTGAATTCAGGGCTTGGAGAAAAGCTCTCTCACACACCCTCTGAAAGAGCAAAGAGCTCTTTGTGTTTTTGCTTCCTCCAGAGGCAAAACACACCCCCAAAAATCAGACCACTTTGTCTCAAACACTTTGTGATCTCACTCCAGTCACTGTGGTTCACAAATCGAGCTACAACATCAAAAGGAGGAAGACAAAGAGCCCTTCCTTCCCTTGGCTAGTTCTTAATGTGCACGGACAGCACAATACATGTTGTTAATCAAAGCACAAGATATCGCCTGTTCTGTTATGATTACCAGTGATTGCATTCGATTGTATCTCCTCTCCTTTTCACTCTCTCAGAACTCGCTGTCAGAAGTCATCAGTAAGCTGCACGCTTGCACTCCTCACTTTGTGGAGTGTGTGCGCCCCAACGCCAGTGGTCAGCCAGACAGTTTTGACAGCTTCCATGTGTCCACCCAGCTGCAGTACATCGGGGTGCTCGAGATGGTGCGCATGATCCGTTATGGATACCCTGTCCGCCTGTCCTTCCCAGGCTTCCTCAGCAGGTCGGTGCCAGAGCATGTTGCATAATTGAGAGCGCTGTAACTGTCATAACTCGTCATCTGAAGTTATTGTTCAGTCTCTGTATGCTGATTCATTCACTTCACAGCCTTCTGTTCTCTTTCAGCTCAAAGGGAGAGGTCTTAAAGATGATGGATTGCTCTGCTTCCTCTCTCTGATCTTAGTTGTTCAGATACGTTACGCTCCCAGCAGGTCACCGCGATCTCTGTCAGTTAACAGGGCGAGTAGGTCAAAGTACGCCGAAAGCTTGACAGCATGATGTCTTCTCTACTTCTGCAAATGAATGAGAGGGCATATAATATACAGGATCAAGCGCTCACATGCGGACCGGCACATTAGCATTGACACACATTGTTAAAGCAACCCGTACTGTCAGAAGGACAAAGTGACCTCGAATGGCTTTTTTAGAGTATGATGGGAGTCTGTTGCAGCTGATGAATGCTACTATCACATTTCCCATGTCAGCCCAACACACACACATTAATCAGTCAGTTGTGTGTAAGGTCTCCGCGCCCCCACGCTTGAATGCTCGTCATTATTTCTCCCCATCACCTCCCTTTTTAACTCTCTTTTACTATGTTCCTGGGTTTCCTGCAAAGCGGAAGATCCCTGTTCGCTACTTAAACCGCTCCTTGACTCCATCTCACTGGCCTTTTTTTTTTTCTCTCCATCTTTTTAAGACTCGGAAAGAATGTGTTTCTGTCACACCACTTCTTTATCTTACTTTCTATCCCTCTCAGTTTGGCTGTTGTCTCGATCTTTCTCTTCCTGTTCCTCTGATTCTGAGAACCGGTGGAATACTGAGAGGAGAGGATTTAGCTCTAAGTCTGTCTGTCTGTCTGTCTCTCTCTCTCTCTCTCTCTCTATCCCTCGCTCTCTTTCTCTCTTTCTCTCCCTCGTTCCTGTCCTCAGTCTGTCTCCCAGCCTCTCTCTTGCTCTTTTTGAGGATAAAGGGATTAACATGAACATTCCTGCCAGATAATAAGAGAGGACAAAGCTGGTCACATGACTCCCCAAAAGTTTCCACTACCCCGCTGTAAACATCGTTCATAATACCCACCCCCTCCACACACACACACACACACAGAGTGTAGATGTGTGTGTCCCCAAATGTCCCAAAAAGGAAAATGTGATAAATAAAGATCGTATTTATTTTCGTAACTGACATAAGCATGAAGGCTTCTCCTTATTGTGCGTTAATCATAGACAATGAAACATTTTGCTGCTGAGAAAAAACAAAGGCCGTGGCTCTTATTCTGTGAAATTAAAGGTGACCTAATACGATCATTTTCAGGTTCATACTCTATTTTAGGTTTATGGCGCGTTCCAGGCAAACTGCAACTCGTGTTTTTACAACTTTCTACCTGTGAAAAGTGCACTGGAATGGCAGTCAAACCCGTAACTTACCACCCGTGAACTCGTACCAGATCGATGTACTCCCAGTTATGCTTTCTGATGTCACACAGCCCTCTAAACCAATTACCTTACTCCTCTAAACAACAATGGCGCCCCCATGGATGCTGTGTTGATGCAGGTGATACACGGTGAGAAATAGACAAAAAATAACCCTAATGTTAAAGCATTATTGGCAGCCGCTCTAACAGCCAGTTTCCAGTGCAAGAATAAATCAATACAAAATACGTTTCCAAACACACAGATAACGTAAAATAAAAAGTATAATAGCATCTGTGACCTTATGCGCCGTTTCTCCTCCTCCATTTAGCTCAAATGAGGAAGGAGCCGGCACCTTCGATGACAGAAGTGATCATAAACAAACATAAACCCTGCACGGTCTGCCATGTTGCTTTGAGAGTTTGGTGTGACTTGCCTGGAACGCTATGAAGTCGTGAGTCGTGACTTGAAGTGGTGACTTACGGGCTCAGAAACTTGCCTGGAACGCAGCATTATACTGGAACATTTTTAAATGCGTTAATGGTCAAAAACACTTTCTTTTCCTCATACTGTCTGTGCTGTAACACCGTTATTCACCCACTGTCTGAAATGCTTTATTTTTAGCACCTGTCTCTTTAAGCCCCCCCTTTCGAAAATGATGGTCAGCGCTTACAGTTCCTCTGTATCTCAGTGTCTCTGCACCATCATTGCAGCCCAGGAATGACTGTAATGGAGAAAAGCTACAGTTTCTGTCATGGAAAATCCCAGACAAAAGCTTCTAAGGACAACCAGACATGTTCCAGCAGGAATATGATTCAAATCAGGGTGAAATTACAAAACATTGGCAACCAAGATTTATGTTTTCCTGGTATTAACATGTCGCTGCATGTAGCAGTGTACTTGGAGCCGGGCAATGACTGTGTATGGCAGCACATTCTCATGTTTTAAAAATTACCATTGTAAGCTTTTAAACACAACCAGACATGTTGCAGCAGTAATGTGGTCCTAAATCAGGGAGAAATTTACAACATCGACAACCAGATTACGTGTTTCACTGATGTTAGCATGTAGCTTCAGGGTTTCCCACACATTCATTTATTAGTGTGAGCCCGCCATGATAACATCTGCCGCCAAGTATTGATTCTTTTTAAAGTTTGGAGCAGGACCATTCATCAGGAGCGCTATTAGAATACATGTATACCGTTTGGTTATTCATCGCACCACACTTTGGGAGAACAGAGCACACTCTTGGCACAGCTGGAGCAGCAGAACACCAGGCATACTGAGAGCGAAACTTAACCATTCATTGCACTGGGTCTGAAAGTTTGCATTCACGCGCCTCTGCATCAGCTGCTCCTCCTCTCATACATTGATCTGATCTGACCAGCTCGTAATGAGTTCTCGCAAAGAACAGGAATGATACAGAGGGAGGTAAAAAAGAAAGGGAAGTTTGCCGAATCTGAAACATTTATTGCCAAGTAGGTTTTCATATATGAGGATCTTGCCGTAGTATTTGGTCACAATACAAGTAATGCAAAAGATAAAATCATAAATATGAAATTTAAAATAAATAATATGTAAAATATATCTGTTTTGAAATTAAAAGAGCTATACTGTATTTAAAACGCAGAGGATGGAATGTGCAAAGAATTGACTGAACAATGGGAAATTGTTCACGGAATGAAGAACGTGTAAAATGAAAACCCATGAGGTTGAAGTGTGCTACATTTATTGTCTGACACTTAATATTTTCTGGTAAAACATACACCAAGAGAAATAGATAATCGAAAATCATATATATAATAGGTATTCATGTGAGAAAACCTGAACAGGGAATTGGATGTGGAGAACCATGTCAAATGGTGAAATGAATCCAATATAGATTGTAGTGTTGCCCGTCCATAAGCTGCCGCCAGCTCGCTTGTGTTTCTGATGGATATACCTTGTAGAGCCAACGTTGTCATTGTTCAAGCTGTAATTGAAAGATTCCTTGTGAGGGTTTTGTGAAAGCGGTTTCTTAAGCCGTGTGTGTGTGTATGATAATCTATGTTAGCAATGGGTGTGACTGGCAGATAACTAAGCATCACACGGACCAGCTGGTCGCCAAAAAGCGGAAATTTAACCATTGCTATGCTGGATTAAAACCAAACTGTGTGAGAGCATGTGTGTATTTCCAGTGAACTGGTGAGACATAGGTTGAGGTGCTTTTGATATGACTCCTAAGCAGCTTATCTTAGACTGCAGGCTGGTTTCTACAAGTTTTGATGTACAGTTGTATTGTAAGTTGTTTCTTTGCATCATGCGTGGATAGAGTTTATTGTCAGTGGAAGAGCAGGGAGATGGGACCGCTCCAATCCCCACATCTGACGTATCCAATTCCAGAATAAATAGTTGAAAAGAGTCTGGGTGTGTTTAAACTCAGGCACAAGTGTAGTATCGCCTCTGTTATTTTTTAAAGCTTAGTTCACCTCAGCTTAACCAGCAGAGTCACGAGGGTGGCATTAAACTCGGCAGTTATCAGGTGTGGTAAACATTTTCGGCATTTTTGAACCAGACAATATAGAAGCAGACAGGAAACAAGAGGATGGGGAGAGGTATGGCGTGCAACAAAGATCCCTGGCTAGAATAGAACCATGGACGAGCATTTGTCCATCATGAGTAATTAAAAATGACTCCCACTCATCTCTCTCCCAAATGGTAGCATCCCAGAGGTGTTGAAAATCTGAAGCTAACATAAGGTAGGAGTTTGGTGATATCATATACAGGATGGTAGTCAGTACATGGGCCAGAGAACCGTAATATTTATATTAAAAAAAGCCCCATGATGAGAGTGTCTTTGGTGTATTCAGACACTTCCTGCAGGTTTTTACAGTAAAGTGTAACACTAGACAGGCTGACATGGTGTGACAGAGCAACAAACACATTATGAAAAGTATCACGGCTAAGACTTGTGGCAGGTTAGTTGACACATAGGCCTCAATTCCCCTGTTTTACCAGCTGTCCAGTCAGTGTGAGGATTGTACAGTATACAGCCGGACCCTACAGTTGTTTCAGTCCAACCCCAACTTTGTGTATACCACATGCTAACTTGTCGCCACTGCCGCTCTGCACTGTGCTCACACAGCCGATTATTGCTGATGGTGTCATCACAAAACCTCCAGTTCCCCCCAGGTTAACACTGCTAGCTCTGTTACCATTGTTAGCTCTGTTAGCTGCTAGCCCCTGGCTCAACCACCTCCATGTTGAGAGCCGTGTGTAGACAACCTCTGAATCATAGATCATAAAGAGCTCCTTTAACCAGAGAGCAGTAAATGATTGTTTCATGTTTCGGATGTACGACACAAGGCTATACAATACAGAAACTGTTGATGTTGGGCAAGCTACTTCAAGAATGTTCTTTATAAATTAGTCATTGCTCACGGAAAATGTTATTACAGTGAAGCCTCAACACTCCATCCACTGGAAAAAGGGCAAACAAGCTGAATCCTCAAAATGTTGAAATAACATTGTTTTTTTGGAATAAGACAATGTAGTTTGATTACTGAATTTCAAATTGTTATCCTACACATTACATAAAAAGTAATCAAATTACTGTTATGCTCTGCTCAGTAAGGCGAGCACTGGTCTGTGTGCATTGCATGTGAGTGTTTTGTGTTCATACAAGTAGACCTTTTGAGTGTGCCTTTGTCTGACGTGTGTCCCCGTTCTGCTGTTTATACATTACGGCCATGCTTAATTTGAGTGGCTGCCACTCACAAAGACACCAGTCAGCCCAGCCCAAGTGCCATTCATATCTCTCTCCCTCTCTCCTCCACTGGGTTCAACACAGACATGGCCAATGAATGAACACAGCCTTGGCCAAAGAGGGAGCTGCAGCGGGGTGGGGGTGGACAACACCGCTGTCTGCACACAGCTCTTTCTCACTCGATTTCTTATCCTTTCCTCACATGCTGTCTCCTGTGAACCGCCATTTTCCTTTTTTCTTTCATCTTCCTGCCTTTTTATCTGACCCAAACATTTTTTTTAAGTCTTTCATCCTTTCAGTTTCTTCATTTCAGTCATCATCTTTCCTTTCTTTCCTGCAGCTCGTTTCTCTCATGTGCACACACACACTTTTTGCAATTCTGTCCCGTCTCTTATTTTTTCTTTTTCCGTCTGTCACTCTTTCAAAACAGGCCGCGGCCCTTGACTAATCAAAGTGACAGGACAATAAATCAACCATTAATCTCGAGGCTGCTATATTCTCGAGAACACAAACCCACCAGTGTGTACACACAAACGCACACTCGCACTCTGGAACCACGTAGGTCACTTCACGAAGTCATGGTGGCCGCCTGAAGCAAATTACATTATTGCCCTGGTAACCGGGGTGATTTATGAGGAAATCTATTTTACTGTTGCTTTTATTTGTCTTTTATGATACACTATGTGTTTTGTGGCCGGATTTATTTTCTACCGATGTGTAAGGTCAAATACTACCACTTGAACCTGTTTCTTGCCTCAGTTCTTCAGAGAAAGAGACATCAGTATTCATAGAGCATGTTACAAATGCAGCTAACAAGCATGTAGGTCATATTTTCTATATGGTTGACTCCAAGTGGGTCCCATTACCTCTGACTGATAGATTAAAAACACACATTTGTAGGTTATTAAGTAAAACCCGTGACTAAACAAAGCCAAAGAGCTTGTGGCAACTGAACGTTTGTCTGATGGATAAGAGCAGCCTCAGAGAGGAAGTGAGTGGTTTAAATTCCAGCTGCGTTACCTTTACCACTTCTGTGACATTCGCTAACAGTGATCTGATGGCCTGTTGGTCACACAGAACCACGTTAGTGCCCCGTAGCCCTCCATTTAAACTCTTATCAAAGGCGTTATTTCACTTCTCTGACTCCACATGAAGCCCCCTTGGGTCTTGTAAAAGCGGGGACCGTCGATGGTTTTCATATCCTCACAGGGGAGGTCATGGGTTTACAGAGTTCCTTTGTGTTTTATGGGCCCAGGGGGACAGCGTGTGCTGTCTGCAGGACCAGTATTACCATACAGAGAGAGGGTGAGGGAGAGTTCAGACAGACCCCACTCCTGCAAATCAAACACATCCCACATTCACGTGCACTTACTTACTCACTATTGACAACACAAGTGGTTTATGCTCTCAGCCATCTGCTTGTTATATTTTCCTCATCATATGTGTGACATCATCAGCTGCTGGCTCGGGGGCGAACACTTACAGACAAAAAGCACTGTCCAACCGATATGAATTTGAGTTTTTTTGCGTATTAGCTCATCAATACTAGCACCTATGACAGTGATCTGTGTGAGATGCCCTCCTGTGATTGGCATAGGTTTGAGGAGGGTTGGAGAAGGGTTGTTATTCCTCTAGTTTGTGTGCGCGCAGCTGAGGAACAGGAGCTGTTGAAGTACCTGTTAATGCAGACAACACCTTGTAAAGTGGACAGGTTGGTGTTGGCTGTGGCCCACAATAGCCCGTGTTTAATTTAAGGAATAAAGAGCCAGCAAAACAAGTTCATGCCTCATTGCTAAGGGACGCTACGATATTGTTGCACCAATAGTCAACCCTACGACACTGATGCAGTATCAGTACTGAGGTATTTTGTAAAATATCATTTGATTTTCTCTGTATCACCCAGCCCTAACACACAGTTTAAACTCTTACATATCCCTTGATGTCTAAAGGGTTGTATAAAGGGGCCTGTAGTAACAGTGTGGGTTGACAAAGACAAATCTAGGCCTGAAAAAGTGGGGCTTCCCAAAGAATATTGATCTGCGTGGGTCGCTCCTGTACTAGCCATGTCAGGTGGTGATATCATGAACCTCACCACAGTTTATCATAGATTTATTTGAGATTTGTAAAATGTCAGGGAAACACTGAGTTTCCAGATAAAATAAAAACATATTCAGCTCCTAAACAGAAACACGAAGGTAAACCCTCAGGCTGTTGTCTTAAAATTAATTGTGTTTCCTGCGTGTCAACGTTAATATTTTCAATTACTTATTGTGTTTAACCAGTTCTTGTGCACACAAAATAACTATATGGGAAAGCTTTTGTTGATTATGCCTATTGTTACATTTCTGTCATTAAAGCAGCAAGTGAGGAATTACATTAAACAGCAGGACTCATAGAAAATATGGTTCTATACTGTGTGATTAACAATGTGAAACATTTGTAAGGTAACTGTTGATGTGCAGTTAGTATAACATAAGACTGACATAAAAAGTGTTTTGACATATCACAGTAGGAAAAGCACAGGTGAAAATAATAACTTTATGATGGCTGCTTTGGTTTCAGGGTCCTGGCATTGGGCATGCTGTCACACTGTCATAACTTACAGTAGGGACGCTTTTCCTGCTATGGGAAGTAAACATGTCTGCTGTGGAATAAGCCTATAATATGTGTTTTGTGCCCCACGACTCCTTTGCCTTTATTTTAGTTTAAATGAGTCATTTTACCCTCCTTTTTCCTCAACCCCATGATAGCTTGCATGAGTTTTGTGCGCGACTTTCGGCACTGAACCGGAACCGTTTTCCAATGGTAATAACGCTAACAGAACGCTAGCGATTAGCTCGCCTTGCTACGTTGACATATTGTTATATTTAATGTAGCCCAAGCTAGTTTACGATGAACATCTAATCCTTTTAAAAGGTGATTTATGATTCCTTACAGACACTAACCCATTTAGTGAACTTTTGACATAAAGCTGTTAATTTTAGCTCCACGTTAAGTGAATTAACATGTTTCCCAGATAATGCTCTGCTCGTCTGCCGTGATGACACAGTTTACACATATTTATAACTGCTGATTTATTAATGGGAGTTGTACTGAGTGAAACAAAGCGCAGCAGATGTCAGTAGTATCAGTAAGATAAAGAGGCAAAATAAATAACCTTTGGCATTCAGCTAATATATTATGAAAGAAAAATCAGAACCACATGACTAAACACATAATTCAAGGTATGCTGCTGGGTGTGTTTTACGACAGGCAATGTTTTAATGTAGGCCTGTCATTCTAGACATCTTTTTTCCAGCAAATTCAGATTTAATGCTTCTCCACTGTCAAAACTCTTGGTTTTATTATTTCTTATCTTGTTCCAAGTTTGTGAGGAGTGAGTGGGAGTAGGGTGTACATGAAAATATGGGACAAGTCCTGTCCTGTATTGATTCAGTAAGGGACAGTGCATTTTCTGTTTCAATACGGGACAATCCAGTGTTAAACAATACAGCTGGCAACTTATTCCTCTCTGTAGGTGCAGAGGAATAGTGTAGGTAAGCCATGGAAACTGTACTGCTTGTTATGAGAATAATCCCTTTTTGTTCTGGGTGCATATTCGACATATTGTGGTTAAAGATACAAATTTAGCTCATTCTGGTTGATAGTAACGTTGTAGTCTCAGACAACACAACAGGCACCTGCGCTCTATGAGGACATTTTAGAAAACGCTACTTTAACATTAACAACGCTACTTTAACATTATTTTTTGGTACAATTATGGTCACACTAACGTGGTGTGTGGCTGCTGAGTCTTCCTGGAGCAAGTGGAAAGGGGCTGAAAAGGGCCCTTTGGAAGTAATTGCATTTGAGTGGGAGAAATCTTTGCCTTTATCTTTCAATCAGGAGAGAATATCGATTAACATGCACATAAGAATGAAAAATCTGAAAAGTCTTTGGCAATTAGACCCTGTAGAGATAGTATTATTTAAGGAGGGAGATGAATCCATAGTCAAAAAGGGAACTAGACACTGGTGGTGGTAGAGGTGGTGAAGGTGAGATGAGAAGAAGATGGAGAAGTGCTGATGATCTGGATGAGTAGAGGAATGAGCCTTTGCTGAGCTCGTCCTGGACTCTGGATACGATGCTGGAGGTGAACAGGGTGGAGGAGGGCGCGAAGATTCTGCCTAAAATGACAGCTGACAAAGAGATCATGACAAAGTTTGATTGGATAGCTAGAAGAGTGAGCACCCATAGTCAGCTGATTAGAGGAAGCAGTGGGAGTGGGAGGGAGAGAACTGTGAATGAATGAGCACAAAGAAAGTCTTCCTGATTGAACTTATGCTGAGCTTCATTTTCTTCTGTCGGAAAGTTATGGGTATTTAAATTGATAAGTTTCACTTAATGAGGAAGCTTTTGTCTTGCACTACTTATTCTTTCATGCCACATACAAAAACATCTACAAATATGTGCATGTTAAGAGCCATGTATTTTCTGTGATTGGATTCAGTGTCAACATTTCTCCTGCTCTCTTTCCCTTTCACCCCCACCGTCCCAGGCACAAACAAACCACTGTCTCCATCCAGCTGACCATTTATAGCAACGGTTGCCCAGGGCAACACCAATAGGAACAGATGCTGTTTGGCTGGTCTGCCGTATGACCTCACTGACCTTTGAACCCATTGTTTCTGGAAAGAGGAGGAGTTACTGTGTCATGCCTAAATTTTTAACTTCAGCACCTCAGCTCTAATGTTTCTGTTTTTCTTTGTGTGTCTCAGATATAAAGACCTTGTTGTCCCGACTTTGGGAGACAAGAAGAAACTGTCACCAGAAGAGAGATGTCGCTCAGTTCTGCAGCAGTCCAAACTGCAGGGATGGCAGGTGTGTGTGTGTGTTTGTGTGTCTATATCTTTATTCTTGTTTTCTGTGTCCAGCAGCAACAAAAGATTTGCCAAATGACTTAATCCCTGACCCTCTGTTTGAAAGATCCAATGGAATCTTTGACAACTCGTTCCAGCTGTCCCACCTCATCATCATTCTCCTCACATACACACACGCGCGCACACACATACACAGCAGCAGCAGCATGGACCCGTCCGCCCCCCTCTCTGTCCTGTCTGCCAGACTGCTGTTGTGTCTGAGTGTGTGACCCCACAGGTCACATCAGCTCCCGCCTCACACGCGCATGCACACTCCTCCACAATGCCTCGCAGACACCTTTTCAAACAGCCCTGCTCTACATATTCACACACACCACTCCTACAAGTAGCGTGTGTTGGAATGAATAGTGTCTGTGGAAGTATGTCACCCCCACAGCTCTGTGCACCTGGTATAGGGTGACCTCTGTTGCTCCCCAAATGCCCTCTAAATCCAGGAAGTGAATGCAGTGTCAACATGCAAACTCATTGTCTTCCCCACACTCCACACCCACCTATTACCATACATCATTGCTACATCACTGCTTTCCTATCAAGTCCACACTCTTCTGAGATTTCTAACAGAAGCAAGCAGACTCCAGAAGCTGATGATGATGGTGGTATAGTGCACAACAAAGCTTTTACATGTGTGTTTGATCAGATGACTTGTGTTGTGTGTGTGTGTGTGTGTTTGTGCGTGTAGATGGGCAGCAGTAAAGTGTTTTTAAGATACTGGCAGGCAGACCAGCTCAACGACCGATGCTACCAGCTCCATAAAAAGATCATCACCTGTCAGAAAGGTAATACCCAAAATAACGAACCAACAAACCACATTGTTCTTTCAGTGTTCATCTCTCCTTCTTTCTCTGACACTTCTGATATCTCCATCCTCTTCTACTCCTCTTCCTCGTGTCTCAGTGGTGCGCGGCTGGCTGGCCAGACAGCGCGTTCACCGCAGGCTGTCACTGCAGCAGAAAGAGGAGTGCAGCGTGCAGCGTTTTCTGCAGGGGGCAGAAGACATGGGGCTGCGAACCTATGACCAGTTGGTCATCCAGAACGCATCCGACATCGCGCGAGAGAGCGACCGCCTGCGCTGCCATGGCAACAGCCTTCTCAACACCCTCGGCAGCAGCCCACCGCTTGGTGAGAGGCCTGAGCCGGTTGGGAAGGAGGAGGATCAGCCTGTCAGGAGGTAAATTAGCAAACACCCTCGCAACTTATCTGAAGGCAAAGATACGTGACTATTGATGCAACGTCGATGTGCAGTTATAATATAAATATTCATTTGATTAAAGAGTTGCTTGGATAATAGAGTTGTACCTTGCTACAGAATACTTCACATTATTGAAGCCAATCAAGAACATCTCACTTAAACATGGTTTTTATTGCTCACTACAATGTAATTCATAACACTCAGTGTGATGGCCTTGTAGTGACTGCCTTGAAATAAGCAGTCTGCAGCTACTGTCATTCACAGAATGTATGATTGTATGAAGCAATCATTTGCCTTTATAAATTCGTGTGTGCATCTGCATGTGTGCCTGTGTGATGCGTTTTCTCATTAATGATGTCATTGTATCCCTGCGCGCTGTAGGCTTTTAATTGTAAGTTTCATGATGGATAGTCAGATAATGAGTTGCCTTATCAGATTGTATTAGTATTGTGTTGCACCTATGGAAAGCTATCCTCATCGCCACCTCACCTCATTCTAATATAGCATATCGGGCCAAGAGTAAATTGAATGACCCTGGAGCACTGAGTGAGAAAGGGTAAATTAAGAAAAAAAAAAAGAGGCAGCTTTTTGGGGGGGTACTAAAGTCACTCCCTAATGAAAAAAAACGACAGTTTTTGCATTTCAGCTAAACCTGTAAATGTGTACATGTGATATATATTAGGCTTTCCATGGTATGCTGAATAATAAATGCATTTATTATTTTAATAGCATCTTTTTCTCTCTGCAGAGGAAACATTACTATTTAGTTGATCATTGCCACTGTTAAATGATAATGACTGTCAGCCTCACAATGATTAGTTACAAAAGCCCCGTTTCCACCAAACACTTTCAGTATGGTACCCCTGGAACCAAAAGTAACCCTTCAGACATGGTACCTAGACCCTAGCGTTTCCACAGCAAGAAGTACTCTGGAATGTCGTCACTCACTGCTCCGTCCAGCACTCACTGTATTTCCTCATTACCGGTGACACAGATGGAAGTCTGCACCTCATTTATCATCCACAGAGCGAGGCACGCAGACATTTTCTGAATAAAACAAAACAGGCTGCAGTGAGAGTCTCTCTTGATAAGGTATTTCAAAATAGTGGGTTTGTGCATTTAGTCCTTCTCAGGCAAGCTCAGGGGTTTAATGTTGCCAGAACCCACAAGAACGACATTCGCCGGTGTTTGTTTTTTTTATCTCCCTGAGTGAATATTGGGATATATGCTGTCCTAGTCTAAAGTAATATATATAAACACTTGAAGATCCACTCATTACTTAAAGTGTATGTCATATAAAAACTAAAGTAATGGTCAAAGTTGTCACAGTGAAATTTAAGGTGTGCTGATGGATTCACGTCTTCAGCTTCTGCATTGAGTAACATTATTAGTTAACGTTCCACCTTAAAAGTTGCCGGCAGTCGGCCGAGTAAGTTATTTTTTCTCAGACTACAGCTGCTGCGGTACGGGACGGTTCCATTGGTACCATCCACAACTTTTCACAGTAGCAATGGAGAAAAAGCAGATTGAACTGACCTGTAACGTAGTGCTCGCTGGAAACAGGGCTTAATATGCTGATGTCACTAGGCTTTCTCTCAAAATGACAAAATACCGTACATGTAAGTACATTTTTTTTAAGATTGCTGTTTAACTCACAGACATATGCAAGTGTTTTGCTTCTAAACATCATAACAGACTAACATACAGCTTTAAAAACCCTGACAAAGTGAAGTAAAAGTCAATACAGTGGGGAAAAAAACACTATCGCATATCGTTTTAATGAGAAATAACCACAGTTGATACACAAAAATGTAAAAGGTCACCATACAAGACTGACTGCAACAGCAATTTTTAACACTTTTTAAAAAAAAATAACTATTGTGTTTTAATATTAGGATAAAGCAATAAAATGAAAGATGAAAAGAAACATACACACATGATTTCTGTGTCCTCTGTGTGTCCTTGCACATGTAACATCTGCTGCCTGGACAGAAAACAGGAGCACAGGGAGGCATCGAACAGGAGGAGGGGTGTCAGTGGGCGGACTGGGAGAGGAGTCGCCAGCGTCATATTGTAGAGGGGATTAGTAGTCACCCAAACTCACCTGATTTCTCTTTTAAAATGCCTCCCCCGATCACCTACGCACATGCTAGGCCACCCCCCGAGTGCAGTCCTGGAACCAACAGATGGCTCGCGCAGATTAGCAAAGGAAATATCAAACTGGATGTTATCAAATTACTGCAGGGAGATTAGATTTAAAGCGTAATCTCTGTGGTCTTTATCCTCCAAGTGGCCTCCTTAGCTCATATTTGAGGAGTGACAGTTGAGGCAGGCATACATTGAGTTTGAGTATTTTGGTGATGCAAGTTATGTCATTAATTCAATCTGGATCACGAAACTATTGGATGGGAAAAAGCTGTGCCTAAAACTGTCATGCTTTTTTTGTTAAACGCATGACTCAGTGCAAACGGTCTGTTTTTTCTTTCGTCCATTAAAATCTGAGTGTTGTTTTTCTTCCCATTTGCAGGGTTGTGGAGAAAAGTGGGAAAGTCTATGAGGGTTCTGTTAACGGGGGCAGTCGAGTTATTCGCCACTTTCGGTCCAGCTCAGTACCCATCCCCCTCGCCATGGAGAACATGGTCCATTCCTCTGCCAGTCCATCCATCAAACCAGCCCTGCAGCAGGTGGCTCACACCAACGAGGACGTTGCAGGCGGGGGAGGCCTTTCCTCTCCTCGTAAGCAACCTCCTCCCAAACCAAAGAGGGACCCCAACACTCGTTTGAGTGCATCTTATGAAGCCGTTAGTGCGGGGTTGGCGATGGCAGTCAAAGAGAGCCCCACTCCAGAGGGGTACGGTTCGCCAGCTGGAAGCCCTCCTAAATCCCAGCTGTCCCCCACAGACCCTGCAGGTATATATCGCTTCTACTCTTTAGAAGATACAACAGATGGTGTTTTTTGTGCCTTGATGCTGTTGCCTAATGCCTTGACTTTTTCTGTATTTAATTGCTTCTTTTCCAATTTCCTCAGCCTTGTCCAAGCCCCGTCCCCACAGTGACGACTACACAACCATGAGGAAGGTGCCACCCCCCAAACCTAAACGCAGTCCGAACACTAAACTGACAGGCTCGTATGAGGAAATCAATGCTGCAGCACCCCAAATCCACCAGCTGCGTCCCGCTGATGTAAAGCTGGCCTTGCTGTCCCGTGCTGGGGGATTTGGATTTGGTGGTTTGATGCAGAGAGCAGCCTCTATAGATGCCCCACATGGGGTCGGACTGAGCCTGTACCAGGGCCAAGACGAAGAGGACGTGTACATAGAGATGTTGGGCTCCCAGCCCCGGGCTCGGAGCCTCCAGGAGCCCCCTGATAGCCCAGAGCTGGCTGACTCTGAGGCTGTCTATGAGGAGATGAAGTATTTCCCTCATGAAGATGGTACGACTACTGCCACTGTGGTTAGCAAGGCAGCTAAACTGGAGGCTCTAGGCTTGGGCCTGGTGGGATTAGTGGGGGTGGGGGTATCTCCCCCTCAGAGCGGGGAGACCAAACGGATGGCAGCCGGGGTGAGCGCTACCGTAGACATCAGTCACTCACAGAGCACGTCCAACAGCGGAGCTCCCAAGACTCAACATGGCAAAGATGGCAGCTGTGAGATCCCTGCTCCCTTCCCCAACCTGCTTCCCCACCGTCCACCTCTCCTGGTGTTCCCCCCCTCCCCTGTCACCTGCTCTCCTGCCTCAGACGAGTCACCTCTCACCCCACTCGAGGTAAAGAAGCTGCCTGTGTTTGAGACGAACCTGAACTATGCCACTGGCCCAGACAGCCCCCTCTCCCCACAGTATGCTCGCCAGAGGGCTGATTCCTCCCCCAGCCTCACCGTCCTCATGCCAGAGAAGAAGTCCACACCTCCACTCACCCCTCCACCTCCACCTCCTCCCCCGAATGCCCCACCTCCTCCCTACAGACCACCTTCACACTTCCCCTTCCCGCCTGAGGCTAACTTCCTGGCTCTGACCCGGGTAGCATCTGTCACAGGGAGCTCAGACTCCCCCAAAACCTCATCCACTCAGAGGCCATCTGGGGAACCACTGGGAAAGCCACCTCCCTACTCTCCAGTGAAGATGTCTCGCCCTGAGCCACGGAGAGCACACTCATGCTCCTCCTCGCCCCTGCTATTCAACCCAGCCAATGGCAGACCCCTGACCAGCCCCCTGGATGAGCTCAACACGCTGTTCAGCTCAGGACGCAGCCTGCTGAGGAAGTCCACCTCTGGCCGCAAGATGAGGGATGGAGGTCTGTCAGTAAAACACCCACACTCACACACAGTTACACATATCTGAAACACAAGCAGAGAGAAGATCACAGCACATATGGTTTTGAACACCAGAGACTAAAATAATTGGTTCTCCTTCTGTCTTTCCCTTTTCCTCTCATCATTCCTTGTACATGTAGTGCTATTTTATCAGTCTAGATTGTTTTGATTCGAGTCACCAAGTGTTGATGATATGGGCCTTAGAGATGCCTTCTATCCAATATAGTGGAACTGGACAACTGGACATGCTTGCGTTGCCTACGATATAGCACGTATGATCACCATGACCTGGATGACTGAGAATCTTCACCGACTAGATCGCATTCAGCTTGTGGTGCTTAATGTGGCAAAAATGTGTGCAGTGACACGATTGGCGTGTGTAGTTTGGGTTCATCTATTCTTAGTCGAGAGGCTTGTGCTCATGACAGCAAAAGATGTAAAAATAAATAACATCCTCCTTGGCTGAGCTGTAACATTAGCCAGCTCAGTGGTGCTAGGTGAGCTAGCAGTAGATGCGCGATGACACAGTTGGGTGTAGTTCAGTAGAAGGAGCTGAGTTTTTCAAATGTATTTCCGGGGGGCTTTGAGCACCACAAGCCAAATGCCATCTAGTTCCATCATATTAGAGAGAAGGCAGACATCTCTGCAGTCAATACAACACTCGATAACTCACACCAAAACAATATAGATAAATAGCACTACAGGTAAGAGGAAAAATGTGCATTTTTGATTTTGGAGTGAACTATCCCTTTAAATGCATCTGCAGTCATGGGTAAATGTTCCATTTGCCATCTTTGGCCACACTAGGCCAAACCAACATATGTGAACCTATTGGTGTGTGGTTATATGTGTGGTGGGGTTCAGTTAACCTTTGCTTTGTTGTAATTTTTCATGCTGTGTCCCAGCCAACCTGAATGTGTGTGTGTGTGTGTGTGTGTGCTTGCTCATGTACACGTTTGTGCGGGAGTGCATATGTCCATTTTGTGTTCTATCTACTGTGATGAGTTCATGATCAAAGTCTCAGCCGGCTCTGTGCCACATGATTTATTGGGTACTGGGTGATTACCTCTTGTACAGCAGGAGTAGTGTAGTGTTGTAGGTAAGTAATAACCCCCTTGTTTTTGTGTGAGTTGTGGGTCGGTGTGCATGTGGATTTACACATGTACTCTGAGTGCTAGGGAGGTGAGATGGACCAGCACCCAACAGCCTTCCTCATAAATCCCCCTTTTCTACATTTAGAAACTCCTTACATTGATTCAGGTGTTGTAGCCAGCCACCCTCGTTGGCCCACTTGAGGCAGCCCATTTGTTACAGTCTCCAGTGTGGTGCCCTTTGGCTCCTGCAGCTGCCTTCTAACATGTTATCTAATGAGCTAGCTGGTGTAGCCCACTTAGCATCACACTACACTGAAAGTATGATCTAGCTGTGTTTGTACATGCAGAGCACATATAGGCTTTGTGACACTGATGCAAAGGTTGACCTTTGCAAAAAGAGGCCAAATGTATTTGTCAGGCTTAGTCAATAAAAAGGGAGGGTGCTCAGGTCAGAGGTTTCAAACCAGCAAAGAAATTACTTTGTTGTGCTTCTATGAGAGCGAATTTACCGTTGACGCTGCAGCTTGAGAAAGCACAGGCACTTGAGAGAAGGTAGAAATTGTGTCGTCCCACTGTGTTTTTATCGGAGTCTCTGTTTCCTCCAAGTGTATTAGTTGTGGCTGGGTTAATAATTTATGAGCAGAAGAATGATGAGGATGGCTATCAAATATTAAACAGCTCATTCATGTTCTACTGAATGCGGTGTGACTGCCCAGCAGCAGCAAACAGGACACCCGAAACAGGTGAAAAATTACAATGAAGTGAAAGTTGGTGTCAATAATCACTCATCCTGCTAGAGGCTCATATCATCGTGGAGCTGCATGATTTATATGAGACACAGTTGTGTCATACGTCTATTAACGTAACAAGTTCAAGGGGCATGAAGCTGAACTCCTTATAAGAGACGGTATGAGAGCAAGTGCACAGGATGACGCACAAGCCTCACGTGACGTCTTGCGCTTGACTCTGTCAGCACCTGGACCTGCGCAGGAAAAGCATCATGGAAACAGTGTATGTGACAGTGGAACCTGAAATTTGGGTTCACACCCTTGCTGTTATTTTGAGTGGGCAAAGCAAGGCGGTCCTCTTAGATCAGAGCACAGCGAGATGCCGATGGGCTTATCGGGATGGCCTACTTCCGTTCCCCCCGGCTGTTAAATGACTGAGTGTGATACCTGACGCTGTGGGAGTGGCCAGGGGTTACAGTTGCTATTCCAGACATCTCTGTGAAGAGCAGCTGCCTCTCCCTCCTCCTCCTCCCCTTCGTCATCCTCAGGGAATGAGAAAACCACAGGAATGCCAGGGGAAGAGGGCAGGTGGTCCTGCCAGGCTTCAGGAAATCACTGTCATAAGACACCTCACGTCTTAACGGCAAAATAAAAATTTCCCCAAATTGGATAAAAGTCCAATTCTCCCTCATTATACAAATTCACATACTCACTGTGACTCTTCACAAACATGCAGCCGTCACATTGAGCCCTTCCCTCCCTCTACCTGGCCTTTTGTCCCTCAGAAACACACACCTGCCCCGTGGGACCTATAGTAGGGTCTGCTAAGTTTATATTTAGGCATCTTGTGACCATGGGGCGACCAGGAGGCAAACATTCTCAGTGTGGGACGGCAGCTGACGAATTCCCATTCACACTCCCATGCACATATGCACCCACAGTCACTTACTCATTTAGTGTGGGAGAGCATGTGAGGCCCAAGAGCAGCAGCAGGGGCAGAGACAGGTCATGTGGAGTCACCTTCCGACCAGACAGAGGGGATTAATACTTTTTAAAAGGCTTAATTGTGATAGGAGGGATGGGACTAAGTGGAGAGAGGATAATGGGAATAAACACACAATTTACTGAATGCTAAATATGTAATATCTAAATGAAATATATTTGCAAAAAATAGAATATTTTGCAGTATTACGAGTCAAAACAACAGACTCCCTGCATTGTTTTGGATTTTGTTCTGCTACCTGTGTGATGAAACGTATGCATGGTTTAAAGTTGGGGTAGAAAGAAACCTGAAAAAGGCAAAAAGCTAAACTGCTAAACTTGGTCTGGAGTAGAGCAGGCAGCAGCTCCGGAGACAGACCTTTGGTCAGGGGCTGTATTGGCTCAAATTCGGCCAGCGTAAACCACCCCAGTGCCAGGTGTCACAGCAGCAGTGACAAGTCTAACCTGTGTAACGGCAGCAACAGAAAGTTTGCTGATTTGGCGGGAAGTTGGTGCTGTCCAGTCCCTCTGAGCTGGCTGGATTTGGGTTACTGCAGCTACTGATTGGGGGTCCATCTCCGGAGCTGCTGCCCACTCTCCTCCCAGCGAGGTGGTCTGCAGCGGTGTGGAGTGAGGCGGATATACCGTGATCCGCGGCTCTAGCTAATGTTAGCTACATGAACTTGAAGCTGCATCTGCCATCCTTGATCTTCTGTTAGCAGAAAGTTAAACTGCGAACAATATTTTCTCTCCATCTCTGAAACACTTCGCCATCATTCACACATTTGTTCCGTCTATCTTCTTCCTTTTTCTGGGTTGCTTTGCAGTCTAGGCAGGTGTTGCCACTGCTGGATTAGCAACTTTTTCTGCAAGATAGTCTGCCATTGAATCAGGCTTTTACCGAAGGAAAGTGCACACACATCTGAATTTGTGTAATAGCCAATAAGAACGCCCTCTTTTGTTGATTGGCCAAAGTCTCCCGTCGCTGGCTAGATTTACTAAAGCCTAAAAACAAAGCCAAGATAATGTGCAGGTTTTCTCTCAGAGCACTTAAATTACAATATGCTGAAAGTTTGTTATGGGATTCTTGCCCAAAGATGCCAAAATTAAATTGCCTACCCCAGCTTTAATTTAATGATATTCAACTGTGCCTACTGTCTGCTTTTTATGACATGCACTGACATGTAATGTGTTGTCCTTTGGCTATATTCTTCCCAGGATTCAATTCTAACATCAATCTGCCGGGGAGGGAAGAATGTGGCTCTGCCCCCACCTCGCCATCTCTGCAGCTACAGGACAAGAACGCCAACAACCACACACATCCTCACTCCCCAAGCCCCGCCCCTGTAGAGAACGGCAACCAGATCTCCAACGGTAACAGCCCATGTTTTATACATGTATACATTTGCACAGATAATTTGAATCTTTTTATTTCACATACAGATTGGGGTCAAGGGACATGGGTATTGGGTGAAACAGATAATGCATACTTGAGCAAATACAATTGTTGAACTTAACCTGTGGAGTGACAGAAGGCATTATCAAGTCCAGGCTGAAAACAGTGTGAGTGTCTTTACAAAAATATCTAAGTGTCAAGTTGGTGTGTAGGTGTGCAGCTAGATGAGCAGAGACAAAGCGATGGATATCTGGCTCCATATAGTCCATGTGATTCTAAATAAAGAATAAGCTACTGCTGTAATGTCCTAAAATGTCCTACAATAAGACTGACACCACTGACCTGTGAAGTGAAGAAAGTAATCTTGCAGGCCAGACTAAGCCGTTAACTCCCCTTTTACCCTTGTGCCCATGTCACGACAAGGTCACATAATCACTTAAAATCATCTTGCCTGAAATACAAGCTCTGCACACACACATTGAAGGAAGGGAGGGGGAAAATGACATGACATAATGACATGACCTCACAAATAAGGACAGAAATCCACGGTTACTTTAAAAGAGGAACCTTTTTTTTCAGCCGCAGCCAGAGAGCGATCACAGTGTATCTTAAACGCTGTGTCTTTTTCTAACATTTCCGTTTGTGTGAGAAAAGCTCTTTCAAACCCTGCTTGTGTTTGAAAGGTAAGTTGTCCTTCAGCCTGTACCTGTGTGTGTGGGAGGACTTGCACTCAGATGTTTATGCCGTGTATTGTGCAGTGGGGGAAGAAGTATTCAGACCCATCGCTTATCTTGAAGTACTAATTCCACACTGTGAAAATACTCCAAGTAAAAGTCATGCATTGGAAACCTTCCCTAAGTTAGAGTGTGTAAGTCTTATCTCTTGAAGTATGAAAAGTAAAAGTACTCATTGGGCAGTGAAATGTTCCCCATCCATGGTTTACTGTTACATCAGATGTTTTTGGATTTATGTTACTGCTGTATTGTAGCATGGCCGTCCTGTAAGAACCACGTATTTCTATAAGGTCGACTTTTCTCAGCTCAGAAAAACAGCCGTGTTCAGCTTTGTGATGATACATTTTCCAGCTGCTCCAAGAAGGTTTTTTTAAATGTTTATTTAGCTTAAGAAGTAGGAGAATTTTCTCAACACATGAAGGAACACTTAATCCTTCAGTTTACCACAAGCATGTAAAATCAACACATCTGGAGATACATTGTTTATCACTGGACAGGAAGGGAATGAAAAACTAAAGCTGTCAGACAAATGCAGCTCAGTAAAAAGTACAATATTTGTTTCTGAGATGTTGTCGAGTAAAAGATTAAAGTCGCATAAAATGGAAACACTCAAATAAAGAACAGGTATCTGAAAATTGTACTTAAAGGGATACTTTACCCACAAATATGACTATATATCAGTTAGTCAGGCAGTGTTTCCTTGAATTTGTGAAGAAAACTTTGCTCTTCTCACATGCCTCCATGAAAAAGGGAGAACATACTGATTTATTGATTCATGGATTGATTGAGGACCGCATTTAACAACAGCAAATTATCAGGGGTGGTCGAGGGGCGTGACAGAATACAGAAACTTAATCAGAGGTTTTGTGATTTGTCATTATTCTCTAAAAGCTTCGCCATTTTTCACATAGCCTATGGGTTAAGATAGATGTGTATATATTTAAATTTATTTTTGTTTTTTATGGACTTATTTTTCCTTTATTGTCTATTTGTTTCACCTGTCATGTGATTGTATGGCTCATATAATGGCCTCTCATTGGTTCTTGCCACTGTATAGTTGGGGCCATACCTGTGTTGTATGTTTTGTATTGGCGTCTAACTTTGAAGGGAGCATAGATAAGTTTTGCTTTCAGTTCAGTTGTAAATAAGAAGGTTTTAAAGGAAGTACATGCATATGACTGGATAATGAGTTTTGTGAGAGTTTCTAAAATGACGTTTTGATAAAGTTTTGCTGTTGTTAAATGTGGTCCTCAGTCAATCAATCAATGAATCTATATGTTTACCACTTTCCATAGAGGTCTGCGAGAAAAAGTTCTCTTAAGGGTAACACGGCATGACTACTTGATACACAAATGGTCATTTTGCTCGTGAAGTGTTCCTTTAAGTAATTGTACTTAGTTACTTTACAGCACTGATAATGTGCCTTTGATATTTCTGTGTTCAGGCTCGCTGGAGGATGAGAGTCACAGCAAGTCAAACTCCTCCACCTCCACCTCTCTGCACAGACACATGGACAGCCATCACACTCAGGTAAACACGGGCACTTAACAGCACAGTCTCCCGCTAACACACGGACAATGACAACACTGAGTGTATCAGGCCTGTATTCTGTTGTGGGTTTGTTGACATTTTGAGTGGACAGGAAAGTGGCCTCCTTTGAACAACATGCATCACTCCTGACATGTGAGCTTTCTCTGGCTCCGTAGACAGGTGTATGGTTACAGGATTGAATTTAATGTCCGGCACACTTACACACAAGCTCACACACATGCTCTCGTGTGAGAACACACACACAGCCTTTGATGTATGCAATTGATAAAACTCTGATGACGAAGTGGAAAGAGCTGTTGGATAACTGAGACACAAACTGATGAATGCATAGATTTTAGAAAGCTTAAATAATTTAAAGACATAAATATATAGAGGCTTAGCAGCTTGATCCCACTCACATGACCAGCACAGCTTACAGGACCTCCACAGGGACAGCCAGTCACAACACAGACACATAAAGCTCTCATGAAGACGATCCTGTGCTGTACCTTCACCTCAGGCAAAACACGAACAGGATTTGTCTTTTATTAACAAAGACCAGCATCAGATTCTCTTTTGACCTGTGCTGTCTTTTGTCTTATTAATCAATCATTCAACTTAAAAAGATCCGGGAAATGTAATATTACAACAACACTTAAGCCACTAAATCATAAACCCACCCTGAAGAAGTAGCTCACTGGGCAAATAATTCTATAGTGGACTCATAGCTTCCTACAGTTTCCACTTCAGATCATTTCATCCCAGTGGAGTTGAATGGTTACTACCTGACAAGTATGTACTGGGAGAGAAAAGACAAGATCTAGTTACAAATAATACACTCACCACTCCGGTACACAGGATCCGACTGCTGCCAGAGACAATCCGCTGCCATTCCAGCCAGCTCTCTTCCCCGCTCTAGATTTATTTTTGCCGGAACAGATTGCATCTCTGAAGCGTGAAATCTATTCGTGAATGTCTGTAAATGTTTAGTTTAGGTTTTCATGTTTGTTAGTGAGAAGGAGGAAAGTGAGGCAGGAAGACGGCCTGTTCACGACTGTTTTTTGGTTTCTGTTGTTGAACATCTTAAAGCAGTGGTTCCCAACTGGTGGATCCCATGCCGAAAGTGTGTCCCAAGTCCATTCTGAGTCGACCGCAATTGATTCGCGAATGTGTAGAGTTTGTAAAAAACATACTATATTTTGAAGTACATTGAATTTCTGCTACAGAGCTTTTACTTTGAAGTGCTATTCCTTGCTGTAGAGTGAGTGACTAACGGACAGCTACATGACAAAGACAGCTACTAGCCCAATTACATGGCCAAACACAAGTATGACACCGAATACATTAAACTCTGTGGACCTTGAACTAATGACGAAGAAGAAATCTGGACCCCATGGCTGCACCAGTTGGGAACCACTTTCTTAAAGAGTATAACATTTGATTGCAGCTCATAAATATTATGTTGACCAGCATTCCTCACCGACCAGCTGAGCTGCAGATAAAATCATTATTTTATACTCATGACATCATCTGGAGACAAAAAAAAGCACTTGTACAAAGCTACAGTTGCCAACTTGTATGAGGATAACTTTTGTCAAATTTGCTGAATTTCATACACACAGTATTATATGAGACAGTCTGTGAGAACACCATGCCCCTCTTCCTCCTCCTCCTCCTCCTCCTAGTGCTTCTGATGGCATATGCTAGAATCTACCATGGCTTTTGAAAAACAGCCAGTCAGAGCAGAGGAGCCTCTAATGCAGCTGTCAACCATGTCAATCACTGCTCATGGACTGTGGTCAGACTGTCGGCAGCGCTGATCAAATATAAATCAAGATTCTGTCACTGCTTTTCCTATTTCCCTCCTCAGATGTTTTCATAAACATATTTTAATGTACTGTTTAGCTGTAAAATGAGAGTTTGTGACCTGGCCAGCGGGCGTTGCTTAGTTCTCCCTCGACAGTGTCCAACATGGCGGCCAGTCACAGACTTTCTCATGTTACAGCTTCACAGTACACTAATGTGAGTCTTGATTCATATTTGATATCAATATTAATTTCACAGTTTGAGCCCAGTTCACTAGCAGCTTCGTTAGAGACCTCGGTTCTGATTGGTTGTTTTCATTTACGTGTGGTGGATTCTTGCAAATGCCATTGGGAGCACACAGAGGAGGACAAACATGCTGAAGGTGGGATGGCTGGCTTTGTGGTTGATTACTATGTCAATCTTACAAAGGAAACACTTGAGCAGTTTCCTCCAGTTTGTTTTGCCATTAAAGTTAAAGTTAGCTAACGCCCTAAAAAGTTAGCTTACAGAGAAATCCAGTATTCCTTTTAATACCTCCCCAATTTCTGATGAGGTGGACATGATAACCCTTGATACACATAATGTTATTCATCCTTACAACAGGAAATACTTTTTCCTTAACAAGATATGAAGTGTGCGCTGCACAGACGAGTGTTTCTGATGATTGCCCTAGTTGTCCTCGTTTTTGTTGACAGGCAGTGGCGACTGGTATGTGTTCAAATTTAAGTCATCAGCCATGACTCCTATTCTAGGTCCCAATAACTAGGGATGCACCGAATATTCGGTAACCGAATATATTCGGCCGAATATTGCAAAAAAAACACACATTCGGTATTCGGTGGAATAAGTTAAAAGCAAGGCCGAATAATAGCGGCGTGTTTTGATAACGCAATCAAACGGCGTGCCGTGACGGGCGGAATAAAATGTTGGCAGTGTGGCAATCCGCCCGTCACCGCACTGGCATTTGCGACTAAAAATAGTTTTGAGCGAGCAAAATAGGCTTAAATCATTCAGCACGCTG
>NC_065512.1:18301341-18322815 GCF_006386435.1 Epinephelus moara | reverse complement strand
GAACCATGATATTTTCATTGGTATCGTACAGTGGGTCCCAATTTTGGTACCGTGACAACACTAATCTGGAGGGGGTTCATCTGCAAAAACTAATGAAAAACTAAATGATATTCAATATTCGGTACTCGGTATTCGGCCAAGCGTTTAATAATATTCGGCTTCGGCTTCGGCCACAAATTTTCATTTCGGTGCATCCCTACCAATAACACAACAAGATGACATTTAAGACTCCTACATAGCCTACGGCCCTGTTGTGACGAGGCATGTTCTTCCTCCAGCTAACAAACTGACGTCAGTGTGACATCGGCCCTAAAAGGGTCTTTACTCAGCATGTCGCAAATAAAATAAAATGCAATAAAACTGTATCTTGATTTAAGTATTGTGATATTATCTTATTGTAGGGCCTCTGGTGATTTCCACCCCAGATATGCTTGTAAAACATTTAAAATGTGAGCAAAACAACTTTAAACAATATAAGAAATGGAGTCTGTGTGTACTCAAATACACACATACACAAATGTTTTTTTCCCTCTGCTGTTGCTCAGATCATGTCCACAGGCTGAGCACTGAACCCACTCCAACAGGAAATTAGATTTATTTAAGACACCAGCTGTCATAACAGTGATCGATCTACAGATGTTGCCATTGTAGCCTTTACTGCGCTGTTGTTTTCCCCACTCTATTGGTTTCATCTGTAAGTCATTTTAAAGCAATGAAGGTTACATACAAGGTGAAAGTCTTGTATAACGGCATCCACATTGTAAATGCTCTCAGAATTCAGTGTCACTGAGTCGTGTCCTCAAGGATGCAGCCATTTGTCTCAGTCCGCAGTCATAAAAAAAGTTTCCCCACATGAGGACTGATTCAGATTCATCACAGACTGCATTCAATGATGGAGTGTCACTGTCAGTGATGCATGAAGCACAAGAATGAGCAAAGCACATACTGTCCCACTTTCAGGGAAGCAAAGGACACACCATTCACGAGACGCTGCCAATAGAGATGCAAAGGCACTGTGTGTACCCACTTCACAGGCATCAGGTTGACTAAACATCAGGGGGGAACTCACCTGTTTAAAGCCGCTCTCTTACAGCCTTCAAGAAAGTTTGAAGCACATTCCTGCCGCTAATATAATAGAGTTTCCAAGGTCTTTCTCAGAATATGTGAACTGTTGGGCTGCGGAGAAATGACTCTCTTTTTGTCTCTTTCTCTCTCTTCCTTTGATTCTAATGAGCTCGGCTGTTCCTCTCACTCCCTCCTTTATCTTCCAGAGGGGTCATCTCAACTTTTCTCCGTTCGGTGCGGGGGCTGCCCTCTAAAACAGCGAGGGGGGGGCAAGGGGGTTCAGTGGAAGCCCTGTTCACATTTAGGGATGTGGTGAGTGTCAAACCTCGCTGCTCTCCACCCTAAATAGCAGTGTTTTTCATAGACCCAGTGTGAGATCATGACAGTAATGATCCTCTCAGTCTCAGAAGTTTTGTCTGAGTTCAAAGTAATATTCCACCCAAAGTCTATTTGTAGATTATGAATGAATGATAGACTTGAAAGGTGGTTTAAAAGAATTTTTAGTCTGCTCCTTCGTGGAGAACGGACCATAATCCTGGATTCATTCCAGCGAAAAACAATATTTAAGCCAGGACAATTACAAAATTCCTGGTGCTTTTCATCCAAACATTCAAATCTTCTGAAAGTCTTGAAAACCACTGCTTTTCCAGGACATCATGTAGCTTTACCTGCTCCCCTTGTTTACTGTGCTCTTTGTCCTTTTCCTGTGGGGTGCAAAAAGTCTGATCCTAATTGGTGCTGCTGCTTCTTCCCCCCCGCCTTTTTTATCCCTTATTTCTCAAAGGAAACTGCAGCTCTTGAGGCCAGCTCTCTGCATCTGTACACCTGCTCATCATCACTGCCAAAGATATTCTAACCACACTATAATCTTTCAGTCTAAGCGAGAAAAATTTGCACATGATCAGTCAGCATATACCTGAATAATTCTTTGAAGTATTATTATATTATTATTATATATAGCCGCCGGCGATTTCATGAGCTGAGTTGTCAGGTGACACCATCAGCCGGCTTGAGTCGAGCTCAGACGGCCAGTTCACACCGCTGCAACATTTCTCTGCAGCGTTCTAAAATGGTGTCATCTTGTCGCGAATCATTAGTCTGAACTGGTCTTACAATGTCCATGGAAAATGTAGGCTATTAGACATTGGAAAAAAATTATAGAGTGCATTCCTAAACCTGAGAGGTGATCAGTGTTAAGTAAATGCATCTTGTAGTGGACAGTAGGCATCTTTGTTTCCTTTGAGGCTGTTCTTGGATTAGCATATGCTGATGCACATGCAAATGAGCATGCATACCAACACTGACACACATGGATTTAAATGCTCACAGACATTCAAACTTTGATTAAGTCTGTGCAACAAAGGAGAGCTGCAGTTTTTATTGCTTCTTATTCATCTGCTGGGACTTTAAGTTGCTAAATCCATCACATGACCCCCTCTTTATACCTTTCTAAAAAATCTTTTTTCCAGATTCTTTGTTGTCACTGGTGTTACATGTTACTAAGAGTTGTATAACCTCAGAAGTCACTCCACATCCTCTTGTGTCTGACGCTGTCTCTGTACAAGAACTGGTCTGTCAAAGTGTGACTTCTCACTGTTTGACACTTCTATCTCGGTTCCTCACTTGACTGATCTGGTGTGTTGTCTGGATCAGGTTCATTACCATGAGTTCATTCAAGAGATGGGAACAACTCCGTGACCCAGAATGCCTTTCAATTAGCTGCATTCCAGACCGTGTTTATGTAGGATTAGCAGATCTAATGGGATAAATGAAAAGGAAAGGATGAAGGAAGAAGAGGGGGACGGATAACTAAGTCAGGAATGAATGGACTGGCTTGTTTTGGTTCCTGTAGTTAGTAGTCAACAGCAGTCTAGACTAATCATACAAAGAAAAGGCGGACTGTCTGTTTTGCCAACTAAATGATTGGATGGTACAGAGATTAATATTCTTTGTTGTTCCCTTCAGACGAAGTGTAGGCACAAATAATGATGTTCAAAGTGGGAGAAGGACTGCGCCACATGTTTGCTATTCAGAGTAACAGCACTCAAAGGATGAGAAGGACAGGCGGAGACAGAGAGCCTTGGTGTCTCTGTATGAATCCCCTCCATGTTTGGCAGGGTTAAAGCGAATGAGTGAATAAAGGTATCGTGCTAGTTTCTCTGAAATCCTCACATGACCTAACTTATCTGGTGAAATTTCCAGTAAAGAGCCCACACGTAGTTCATCAGCGGCCACCAACATCTCTCCCTCTAATCAGTCCCTCTGTTTTGCCACCCACTGCTTTCTGTCCTCCCATTAACCTGTCTGAGTAAAGTGGATCTGGATATAGCAAGCTATTTGGAGACCTCTCTTTTTTAGCTTGTTTGAAAAGATTTGTAACAGGTATTGCGTTTTTTTTATGTTGTTAATGACTGAAACTATAGCACCTAGTTTAATAGAAGCACCAAGTAAGTGTTTTTCCACACATAGACTTTACTTCAGGGGCCGCCCAGGTATATTAACAACCACCAAAGTATCTCTGGCTACCCATTTTATCTTTTTTCCATTGTTACTTTTATCTTTTATCTGACTGAGAGAACGACACCATCCACGATTGATCAACTAATGAACTTACCTGTTTGTTTTGCGACAACACCTGAGGTGAAAATGCTCCAAATCAGTCAATCAGACTTTATATGTACAGTACTTTTCATTAAAAAAAACTAACACAAAGTGCTTCATATAGTAAAATAATCCCCCTCCCAACACACACACACACACACACATAGATCGAAAGCAGTGACTTTGTAATTAAATATAGCACTAAAACACAGGAACTGAACTCACTCCAAATTGCCAGTGGGGGTGTAACACTGGAATCTGTGACCCGTCAGATTCCATGACCCAGTACCAGACTCCCTTAAAAAGTCAGAAAAAGAGAGAGATGACTGGTTGCTCTTTATATAACAATGTAGATCAAAATCTCGTGTCAGGTGCTCACGGAAAACGGGAAACTAGGATCAACAAAAAGGCAATCCAGGCATTTTGAAAAAATATAGACAAACGAGGAAGCAGATATTAAGAAGCCTTTACTGTAGTGGCGAAATCTTTAAAAGAGCCAACATGATTCGACCACTGCAGGTCTTTGTTTGGAAAGCCCTGACGAAGACCTGCAGTGGTCGAAACATGTTGGCTCTTCCTGTTGATCCTTTAAAAACATCGTTGAGTTTTGTGAGTTGTTGAGTAGTTAGGGCCAGGGTTTAAGGACTTTTAAGGTCACAGATTCTCAAGTGTCACAGAATTCATTGTTACACCAGCTAATGGTTTGAGAGTGTGAACGGGGTTCAGCGGGACAGTGACAGTGACATTCACGTAATATAGTGAACAAAGTAACAGTGTTAACAATGGATTGGAAATCAGACACTAGATATTAAACAAAAGCCTGAGACTGTATCATATGAAGTTTCTATGAGCTGTTGATTCAGAAGGCAGAAGATAATGGTCAGCATGTGATTCTGTTCTCTGCTCTGTTTAAATCACATGTCTGTCTCTGTCTGCTTGCGTCTGTGTTTGTGTGTGTGTGATTGTAGGTGTGTGTGGCTCTGCTGGTCACTCTCTTACTCTCTGTTTAGACACACGTTACAAATATGTGGAAGCATGGGATGCACATTCTATCATTTATCATAGATCATTTATTTCATATTTAATGTACACACACTCTAATGTACACGTTTACAGTACTTTTTAAGTGTGTTTTCTTGCTAGATTGACTCGCGACCCACGGAATTATTGCTGCAGATCTTGACACGGGCTTAACACAGGCGATTAGTATTAGATAAGAACATTATGATTCAATGTATGGCTGTATGGCTTTATAAAATGAATAGGGTTATTAAAAACATCTAAATATTAGGGGTGTAACGGTACACAAAAATCTCGGTTCGGTACGTACCTCCTCGGTACACAAGTCATGGTTCGGTTTTTTTCGGTACAGTAATGAAAAAAATAGACAACTATTAAATATCTTTTACTTATTGGTACCCTTATTAAAACATACCACCACAGCAGTTAACTCTTTTTACACAATTTTTGAATGAAACAAATATATATAAAATCCTGCTTTTTCACATTGTTTGAATGAAAATAGAAATATAAAAGTGAAAAATAAAATCCTGCTGTTTTTTTAACACATTTTTTGAATGAAAAATATAAATATAAATTTCTGCTTCAACAGTTTTACTCAATTAAAATAAAAAGTATAGTGCAGCTGGTCAGCTTTAAAGCCTGCTCAGATTCAGTTTTACTAGGAACTTACTTAGCTTTCCCACTTTGTTAAAGTGCAGTGAACAAAACATGCTTATATCTAAAGTGCAGCTTAAACAATTTTACTCAACTCCAATGGCGTTGGTTATTTCTTTAGCGCGATGGTCAGGGAAACGCTCTTTCTTTTTAAACGACGACGATATCGTAGTTTGCACCAGATTGCTTTTTCTAGTCGTGCCGGTTAACGTTCAAACTCGGGTGGTGTCGCTTTAGATGCGTTAGCATGTTAGACGTGTTTCCAAGTACATACGCGACCGCTGTTTTGCAGTGCCGGCACACTGCTTTGGTCTTGTCCATTTGTTTATTTCCATCTTCGTATTTTACCCTGAAACCAAAGTGTTCCCAAACGGAGGACTTAAGGTTTGCGGGTGGGTCTTCAGGTTCGTCAGGCTCACTTGCCATGTTGTCAAAATCCGAGAATGCGCTGTACAAAGTGAAAGCGGAGATTTACGGGACTCGGTCCGTCACTCAATTATGTCCGTCGGGGAACTAGATATTTTAAATGGTTCGGCTCGCAAAAACGGAATTAAAATAAAACAAAATAAAATAAAATAATATCCTGCACCCAATAATTCGGTACAGGGTCGTGCTGAACCCAAAGTCGCGTACCGAACGGTTCGACACAAATACATGTACCGTTACGGCCCTACTAAATATTGTGTTAAATGTCACACCTTTTTATTGTTTGTCACACAACCATTTTTGTACCCTTGTCCGCCAGCTACCGCCTCATGTATATTTCAGTCCTGTGGTTAACACTGTTATAAATGTATATTATGTGCTGAGGGTGTATATGTGATGTACATTTGAAAGGATCAGTTTAAAAAAAGCATACAAGCACAGTATATACTGTAGGTGTTTGGCAGGAGATTGTGTATGTTTTCTGAGGAGCAGCTCAGAGGTTATTGTCACACTATGTGGCTTCAGGACATTCAGCCTGTGAGTGACCACTAGTCATCTTACATTACCATATGATTACCATAACATTACTAATCCATTAACATGTTGATTTGGATATTGGCTCCTTCCCCCCATGCCTGGGTGAGCCCTGTGAGACGTGGTTAAAATTTCAGATGATTTAGGATGCTACAGTGGAGGAGTAGAGTCTGGCTGTCCTCAATCAGAAAATGTTTATGGAAATGTTACATCATTTTTATATTATTGTATACGACTCGGATCATATTAAGGAATACAAGTGGGAGTTTAAACAACAAAGAAAATGCAAGGGGTGCATTGGTGAATGTAGAAACCCAACATGCAAGTATGAACCTGGAAATGATCTTAAGAGATGAAGTCAGATGAGGTCACATTGGCCATTTAGCCTGCCAGATGGCCTTGCATTGGCATCCCCACTCAACTCAGTGGTACCATTAAAATGAAGAGGGGGCACTGCTGTTCTCTCACTCACTTACAGATGAATTCCATCAACTCAAACTTCTACACAAGCCATCACTTAAAACATTTTTATTTGAAACACAGACCTTTTGTAAATTGTAAAGTACACTATGACAGTGTGGGACAGCCTTTAATGGTTTGTTTCCATTAGATAAAATCTTAATGCCACAGCATACTGTACAATAAATCTCACCTTTAACACTCTAGGGAAGCTCCTGTCCTTTTGTAAATTAACTTTCGCCCCTGTGCACAAAGTGAGGTCTATAAAGACGTGGTTTTACTGACTTAGGTGTGGAAGAACTTTGATTGGCCTGACAAAAGCTCCTGTGGCTGAATGAGAGCAAATCCATGCAGCCAGGTACCAAGACGTTGTTACAGCAGCATAATAGTGCCTGTGATTTTGAAATTAGATGTTCAACACACACATACTTGCCATTGGATACAAGTACAAATGAATGTAATTTGCAAAAGCAGCCATACCGTCTCACCTTGACACTCTGAAGATGAGTATTCATTTATTTCAGATATGGAGACCACAAACTATAAAACTCTCAAAGTGGTCTTCCCTCACAATTACTGGATTGTGTGTGTGTGTGTGTGTGTGTGTGTGTGTGTGTGTGTGTGTGTGTGTGTCCATGTCCATGTACAGTTATGCACTGCAGAAGGACACGGTGTTCCTACTTGTCTACTGTTCCAGTAGCCGGTGTTCTTGGCTGGCGCCAGTGCAGAGAATAGCCTGGCAGGGAGGTGTAAATTATGGATTAGGTCGCTAAGTATTGTGCTCGTGCAGGCAATCAATGTGTATGTGTGTTTGAGTGCGTGTGCATATGGACACTCACAGGTGTGCGGTTCTCAAGATATGTGCATGTGATCCTGGCTATGTGTGTATGTCGAAGTATGCGATGTGTGCAATGTGCGTGTGTGTGCGCGTGTGTGTGTGTGCCTATGGCTCTGTGGCAATGTCTGTGTGGAATGCGTCACTAAATGTACTGTATGCTTGGCAATATGCAGAGAAAATGTTACATTATATGTACTGCTAACTTGATTTAGCTCACAGCTTCAGCTCCAGCAGAGATGAAAAGCGGGGGAGGAGGCAGAGGGAACGACTGTTGCAGGAAACGAATCACGAAGATAAACAGCATTAAACCAAGTTTTAATCTGAGAATGTTAAAAGACGGGGCTGACCATATATTCTCTACAGTAGATTTATTTAATCAATAAATCCTGTGAAAAGACTAAAACCAACAATGAACTGATCCTATTAACAAGCCAAAGCCTGATGTAGCTTATTCCTCTGTGCCATGAAGCTCCATCGTTGTCCAGAAACTATTAAAACCACATCAGTGAGTCACACTTTTACACTCAGTGACATGTTCCTTCATTATGATCAACATGAGCACTTCAGTTTATTTTGACTCAGTCCCACATGCGCAGTCATGTTACTGTAAAAACTGGCCAGTGTAACAAATGTGTATTAATCCACAGATGAAAATAGTCCCAGACAAATGTAAGAAACTAAATATTTCTGAGGCCTCTGTCAAGATTTGCATCTTTAGTAGGAATCACTGGGCTTGGGGCTGAGTGCTACAGCAGGTGAGGGAGGTCAGAAAGCACTGTGAGACAAAACAAGACATTTTTGCTTTTAGGCTACACCCACACTTGTATGTTTTAGTTTTAAGATGCATAACTATAGCTACGTCCACACTAAAAACGGAGACCTGTTTTAGTTTGAAAACTCAGAGGTTATGTTTTAGTCTGGATTGCGGAGGCTTTTGAAAACAATGACGCAGACACCCGCAGTTTTTTCCCCAATTGGGTCTTGTCAGTCACGACTGATGAAAACAAAACATTATGATACCTTTTTGTGTTTTTATCCTTCTTGTATCTATCTTGTATTTTTCCGTTTCCTTTCCCTTCCTGGGATAGATATCGCAAATGCATCTGGTACTGCTTCCACTGCCTTTACCACCTTATGTGTTACCTTGAGTGACAATTCCATGTCTGCAGCAGACCAAGCAAAGAAATTTCAGGTCTTACATTTCGCCATCTTCGTAGTATTTTCTATGACTGACAAACCAATCGTAGAGTAGACAATCTGCTTCCTGTTTACATCGGCACACTCATGCTCGGTGCACGTGAATGGTCATATGATATGTGTTTTCTGGCCTGTTAGTATGGACGGAGTTTAAATCTGATACAGTGATAAAATGCTTGAGAGTACGGAGATAAAATGACAACATATCAGTGTGGTTGTGGTCTTAGTGTTTTCATGGGACTGACTATACTATCAAGTATAGTATAGACTATACTGAGTATAGTTTTGCCAGCCTTATCCTTTAGATCTCATCTCTAAACATGCAGTTTCTTGCACTTCAACAGTCCATCAGCTGCCACCATCACAACCCCCAGCTTCTATTCTGATCTTTATGTTTCTGGCTCCTGTTGCTGGTGTCACTGTCTGAGGCAGATTGGAATCCCTGTCTGATTGATTTTCCCAGGTATTTGCTGGCAGATGACTGATGCTGTGCTTTACACAGAATGATGTGTGTGTGTGTGTGTGTGCACCTTTCTGTATTTTTCTGACCTGAGCATTTGAAAGAACACGTGGCGCTTGATGTCCTCCCTGTACAGTCCCCCCTACCGTTACTCACAAGATCTTCTTTGAGGTGAGGTAAAGAGATTCCAGAGGCAGAATATGGAAATGAGCCGCTGTTAAAGCTGTCAGTCGGAGAAGGGATTCCCCCCGCTGCTTCCCTGCGTATCAACTGTGCCATGAGATGGCTCGGCGCCAGCGCCAGATTCATCTCTTGTGTTGTTTATTAGAATGATTCATGAGAAAAACTGTCCTACTTTAAGAACAGGAGCCCGGCGCTGTAATCACCGCCTCTTTCAAGATGATGGATCAGACAAAACTGTCCTATTTTTCTTGCACTGTAGGTGGTAATCTCTGATGGAGACATGATTAGAGGACACTTTAAACCTCTTGGGTCTACTGTAGGATACCTTTGCAGTGACAATATTTTTTTTTCTTTATATAAAACCACTGCTTGTCATTCACGCTCCCCTCCAATCACAGCCTGGTCATTTCAGCTTCCTGTCATCTACCTGTTAATCCATTCAGGAGACTCTAGTGTGGGATTTGAATGTAAACTCTGCTCTCTGCTTGCCCCGCCTCTCCTCCCCCCATCTCCACTCCAGGTGTTCCAGCGGTTACGTCTGTCCAACGGGGATGAGAGTGCCGCCCTTGGGGAGCTTCTGCGATGGCGGCGAGCGCAGTGTGAGGGGCGGGGTGACTGGAAGCACCGTCCACCTCAGTCGCCACCTCTGCCCCCCACGCTGCTCTGGACCAACAGGAAGGCCTCTCCGTGACAGAGGTTGTGTGATGCAGTCACATGTATTGGCTATGAAGTTCCTCCCTCTCGTGCTCTTTTTGTTTTTAAATGTGGACCAAGTAACCTCAGTGCCCAGGGGCTAGGTTACAGCTCCAAGCCCCAAAGCGTGAGCCTCGTCCCTGGGCGGAAGGTCCTGCCTCTGCGCCTTTGACCTCGACTGTGGGAGGATCCCCCGACCTGTATGATAGAAGCTCAGCACTCTGTAACAAGTTTTATGTATATAAAAATGATGGAATGCAGAAACAGTAGAGGTTCACGAGGAACGTTTTTTTGCGATCAAAGATTTTATTAAGAAAAGGAAAGTGAGATTATTATTTATTTTTAGTTCTGAGACAAAATGTATGATGTCCATCAATCAGAGGCTGGCAGTGTTTCCATAGTAGTCAGATATTGAACGGCCCTTTCAGTCTGTCCGTATACTAGCCTATCATGTTGTTCTGCTGCACACAAAGGAGCCCCACCCCAAACATGGTGCTGATTATACTTGACGTGCTGCCCTGTGATGTTCCCATGAATGCTTGCGTGTGCGCCCCTGAGTCTCAGACCTCTCTGAAGTTTACAAGTCAACCGACGCCTTCGTACCACCTCCAGTTTTTAGCATCAGTGTACTGGCTTAGACATGGGACCTTTTCAGGTACAGCTCTCACTTAGCCTCTCACATTTGGGCTCTTAAGTGCTACTGTGGCCCTGGCAACGAGCAACCAGGGGTCAGGGTAACCTCAGTAATATCCCAAGGTGCACTTCTCTTCCCCATTGTTACCACCAGCCTTTGAGGGACAAAAACCTCTGGCCAGAATGCAAACTACTGCACTAACCTTTACAAGGAAAAGAGGATCCAACAGAAAAAGGTTTAAAGGTAAAGCTAAAATCAAAAAGCTTTAGCTGACAGGATTATAGTTCATGTTGTGAACATGAACCTCTGTGCCAAAGTGACACAACTTGTGAAAGATACGTCTAAACTAACAAGCATAGTTATAAAAACTGATGTATACAGTAGTCCCCTTATATGTACAGATCGACATAAACGACCAAATCATAGCTGTTACTTTGATTCAGTGGTGATTTAATGGACCATTTCTCAATAGATCAGAAGAACATGGCAAAAAGAAGAAAAAAAAAAGTGGTCTACACTTGAAAAGTAGCGACTTTAACTCTCATTGTGTCTCATCAACACCTGAACAGTGTGACGTGTTCGGTGTTGTCCAGGAGACTGTGCAGAGCTCAGGAACTCACGCACAGATGAACTCGATTATTGTACAGATTCCTCCACCGTGGGTGCGTCCGCACAGACTCCCGTCACCTTTCCACATGCTCCCTTCATCTCCTTTCCCCTCTTGACCCAAACAAACAGACCCCCCTCTCCCCCCTCCTGCTCTTTGACCCCTCCCCCCACCTTCCTAATGGATCAAACCGGCTCTACGGGTGTTTCCATGGCAACCACTTTGTAAATAGTGACCAGTGTTGTATGTTTTATCTTTTACTATAGCAGAGAAGCACAGAACTTGAATAGAAAGACAAGGAAGAGATGAGATAATACTGTCTATGATGGTGAAACTGAGATTTAAGAATGTCTTGGGTTAGATGCAATGACTGAGGTAAAGAGAAGAGGTTTATTTTAAAATGTGAATATCTTTTTTTCAGAATGATTGTCTATGGCTATGAAATTCTTTATACTCTATTTAATAATATTTGTTTTGTCCCCTCTTGACCCTGTTGTTCTGTTCCTATGATGCAAGGCAGATGTTTTTCATTGTATATGGATGTTTTATTGCACAATGTTTATGTAGTGTCGTGTTGACTTCTGTAATGGGCTGGGTGTGTCTCGACAAGCTGTTTGATCTACGGAGATTGGTCCAGATTGTTAGAGCCACAAAGTATCAATAGCTCTAATTGATTTCTCATTCCCACTGATCACCCACAATGTGTCTGATTGATTCAGCCTTACGAATTAGCAGCACCATCACAGGATCAATCTCAGCTGCTGTCAGTGCGCGAAGGTGCACGGATATTCAAGAGGAATCAGAGGAGATCACTGATACTCACAACAGAGACGGCGAATCAGCTGAGCTGCATTTTTCGACTGACTGTGTGACTGAATGTATAAATGCAAAGTTTTCTTTCACTGCCTGAAACCCTGTGTATCTTATTACTGGAACATGCGCCTGTATCTAAACAGTGTACCTGACTGCTTAATGTGATTATCGTCTTCAGAAGTTATGTATGCACTCCTTTTTTTTAAGAGCAAGTTAATAACGATGCAGCATTTCTGATAAGCTATTGATTTGCTCCATGATTCACACCTTGTGTGCTGCGATTGGGGTTGCATGAGTAGCACTGCAATGCAGAACTGTGTCAAACATTTTCATCATAGTATGGTTCAGCCCATTTACACAAGGATATAAACATATCTGTGATCAAACAGAAGAACAAAGATCGAGCTACTAAACCTTGCCAATGCCAATGAACCAGAATTTATAGCCTCTGTATTGGTCCTTCACTATGATCAGGGTCCTGGTTAGTCATGTGCGTTACGGTTTGTGTATAATCATGTTCAATGGAATCATGAAATGAGGAGATGGATTGTTTTTTATTGTCTCTTAAAGCATATCAGTGCTTTTTACCTTGCATGACCACATGTTGGGCCTGGCCCTTTATAACGTGCTCATGCTGAAAAGATAAAAAAAAAAAAAAAAAATGGTTGTCCAATGTGAAGAACTGCTTCCCACTGCACTGTGAATCGCTGCACTGTCCCCCGTCTCCCATCCAAACACTCGCCACACATTGACATCCACCTCTAACTGGACCGATCGCACACACATCGGCTCCATCACACACAATCCCCGATGACCTCCCTCAGTCCGTCGCAAGCATTACCAAACTCTGGCAGCCAGGTTACGGCCAGTCATTGTTGTTTGTCAGGAATCTAAAAATCCTCTGCTCTGAGATCAGCTCTCTGGTGCTACAGCCAGTGCAGAATGGCCATTTTACTGTCCCCAGTCCATGTATAGTTGTCCGGAGAGACACAATATTTTAGCACCTAAACAGGGGTATCTCACTGCCTTTCATAGTGTTGTTTTTTTTTTATTGTAGTCTTTCTTTTGTACATGACATACAGTATATTTTAACCTGCATACATATGTGTTTGTGAAAAGAAAAAAGATTGTATGTGATATTTCATAATTATTATGTTCCCAATGTTTTATAAGTACTGTACCTGTACAGCAATAAAGCACAATTGTGTCAATGCCAGTCTTAATGTATGTGTGTGTGCACGTGTGACAATGGAGTGCCCCAGGGATGACGTACTGCTGTAGTTAGCATCACCCTGGTTCTCTTGATAAAAGGCCTATGGGATTTTTCCATTGGGTTTTTGAATTATTGCTTAAGCTCTGTGGCAAACCAACATTTATAAGACTTACATGTTTTGTTCAGCAAGATAATCTTCACAAAAGAACACCACTGATGATTGCTGAAGCCTAAATGCAATCACCAGAAGCAAAATGCTAATAATAGGCTATTAACGATTCATTTAACCACTTGTTGGCAAGAAACAGAAGCTTCGAAATGCGATGTGTCGGGTATTTACTGACGTATTTTATGTCGTAGAACAAAACGTGAAAGTCTCTTAAGTTTGTTTTAACTACAGACCTTATTTCAGGCATCAAAAATAGATTCAGAAAACCCACTGACCTGGAGATGATGGAACCGTGAGTGCTAAAATGCTAACTCTATTGTGGTTTTTCGGACTCATTCCTGGGGCACTCTATAAGGCATGTCAATTTCAGGACTCAGATGTAGTTATAAGAGTCTTACATCAGTATGACATGAGAACGACATTTGACTCAGGTTGACTATATTTTGAATGTTTAATGATGTTTGAATTTCATGTTGTGTAGATGTTAATTATGACGTTTTGCAGAAGTTGGGTTTTGGCCCTCATACCTAACAACTAAATGTCAAGATGACGTTGGCATAAAGTGTGTAAAGACGCTGGATTTTGGTTACGTAACAGCAGAACTTAAAACTAACAAAATATCAGTGTCGTCTGTCGTCAGTATGCTACGTCAAATTGACGTTGGCATTAGACGTTGTCCTGACATGGTAGGCCTACAACCTAAATTAAACCAAATATCAGTGTCTCACGACATTGGTGGCCAGCTGAGATACTGTGGGTACGGTGTCCATTTTAGGACATCTTCAGGTGTCAGAGTTTGGTGTCAGACCTTAAATGAAAATCATCGGGTCTCTGGAAAACATCTGTCAGACCTCAGACAAAATGGCCGCGGACAGAACGGCATCAAAAAAATGGCTTATTTATTTATTGATCTATCAGCAGGGAATACATGAAACGTCATCCAGACAAGACAGCATCAGAAGGGGAAACGATTACATTATTATCTGAGACCTTTTTTTCTAAGGCCCGTTTCGCCTGAGATTTTGTTATCTGAGGCCATTTCGTCTGAGGTAGTTTCATCTGAAGTCTGACAGAGGGTTTCCTGAGACCTGATGCTTTTTCATCTAAGGTCTGACACCAAACTCTGACACCTGAAGATGTCCTAAAATGGATGCCGTATGTGGGTCTGTATGCTTTGTGCAGTGTTCGCAGATATCAGATCCTTTCATTATGAAGAATGGCTCACCTTAGTGTTAGATTTATTAGCAGTAGTTTTGATCTGTATCAATGCATCACATTTATTAAGTGATTAGAAAATATAAACTCAGTCTTATTTTTTGTGTTCAAAGAAGTGAGTTTACCAGACCTTTGTGGCTGCTCATCTCTGTTTGAGGCGCTACTAGCGTAACACACCTGAATCTCCAATCCAACAGTCAGCGGTTGAGTTGCATTGTGGATAATTCAGGTGTCATGTTTTGACGAAGAAGAATAAATATGGAATAAATAAAGATATATCAAGTTCTGCTACAATTTTGATCCATTTTTATGCCTCCACACTGATGACAGCTGTCACTGGAGGCATTATGTTTTCAAGTTGTTCAGACCTCACAAAACATGTTTTTGGGCTCTAACTCAACAATTCATGCTCTAATTATGACAACATTTCAAACAAATGTCTAATAGAATAATAATGATAAAGTGATGACAATTTTATGTCCAAAAAGTCAAAGGTTAACTTCACGATGACATCATAACATTCTGCAAAAATGCCCCTCTGGCCATTACTCAGTGAAAAAACAAAGGAACAGAAGGTCAGACATTTGGTCAGATACTGAATTCATGACACTAATCTTGGATGTCCACCTGAAAACTGTGCTGAGTTTGAAGGGTTGAAGATGAGTGTGATGCATCAATATTTTAGAATCTGTAGCTTCTTTGCTGCAACATCCATGTTTGAAGTATTGTCAACTGTCATGGCTACATATGAGTCTCAGCAGGCATGGATGTAAACTGTAACTTGACTGGTTGGTGGAGGCTTGAAAAACCAGTGGTTCAGTGCGTGTGTGTGTCACTTTAAGTATCTCTGTATTTGCATAAAGTATAAAATCCTACAAGTGAAGACTGGCATCTGCTGAGCAACATCGTCACAGACGTGAATGTTTTACAACATAGTGAGAGACAGTTTAAAATGATGGAAAGCAGCAGCACAGGTGACAGGCTACGTGTGAATTCCCACTAGCCATGATAGACAGTTTTGGTTTCATTTGTTCACGTTTTAGATACCTGTCTATTCGATTTCTAGATATAGCTAGATACAACTAGAAAGTAGTAATGAAGAAAATTGTGTAATTTAAGTGAAGCAAACCTTTAAGAGGTTTAATATGTTTTCAGGTCCCAATAATGATGTCAGTGTGGAGTGACATTTCCCAGGATGAAGAGGCTGCCCCTCCAGCTATTTACTAACCTGCGGTGGTTTCTTTTCAGAATCAGGTCAAGACAAGCACAAGTCATGTCAGCTGGAACAACTGAACAGTGTCTTCCCACATTAATAATCTGCTGTAGTAAGTTAGAGGAATGTTTCCCCCGAGCAGTCGTCACTGTTTGATCAGAGATTTTTTTTAAAAAGTGTGAAGATGGACAGACTTTGTTATTGATAGATATGTTAATATTAATGAGGAAAGATGAGAATATTATTGAACTTTCTCATGAAACTGCAAGTGCCAAAACGTTTTTGTTTTTTTGTTTTTCAATTTCAGATTCACTGTTATAACCGCGACACCAGAGATCAGCACACCCGCCCCCGCCTGCCGCCTGGCACACAATGCACTGAACCCTGCTTCCTGTCCTTGCAGGTGGTGGGCCCACTGGGCAACGGCTCCATTTTCTGTATTCAGGCCCGGCCACCAGATGCTTGCTGGCGAGATCCCCTCCAATTCTAGCTCTGGGGGGTGCCCCAATGTCCCCATACCGGTCGAGGTGCTCAAAGTCCAAATATGCAGTTCCATCAAGGTCTTCTTGAGAGAGCTACTACCACAAGTGAGGGAGTTCAAGTATCTCAGGGTCTTGTTCACGAGTGAGGGTAGAATGGAGCGTGAGAAGGATTGCCGGTTTGGTACGGCATCTGCAGTGATGGTGAAGAGGGAGTTGAGCCAGAATGCAAAGCTTTCGATTTACTGGTCCATCTACGTCCCAACCCTCACCTATGGTCATGGCTGGGCTCAGCCTTAGAGATAGGGTAAGGAGCTCGGACATCCAGAGGGAGCTCGGAGTAGAGCTGCTGCTTCTTTGCGTTGAAAGGGGTCAGTTGAGGTTGTTCAGGATGCTTCCTGGGCGCCTCCTGTTAGAGGTGTTCTGGGCACGTCCCACTGGTAGAAAGCCTTGGGGCAGACCCAAGACACACCGGAGGGATTACATATCTCATCTGGCCTACACGCTTTGACGTTCCCCCAGGAGGAGCTGGAAAGCGTTGCTGGGGAGAGGGACGTCTGGGGTGCATTGCTTGGCCTGCTGCCCCTGTGACCCAACCCCTGATAAGCAGATGCAAATGGATGGATGGATGTGTTCACATAGTATAAAATAAACAACACACAATACTGACAAATTAAAGCATTACACCAGCATGAATCACCTCACATCTGGTGCATAAAGCTACAGTTCATCTCATTTCATCAAGACTTCCATGTCTTCTAGTCGTGTTGGGGATTCTTGCATCCCTAAATTAAAAAGCTAAAAATGTTCACGCAATTTACACAGGGTATATTCAAGGAATTTTAGGTGTAGCTCTTCCAGTATATTCTTTCATAAAATACCATACTCATGCAACATAGGCTTCCAAAAATAAGTAATCTAATACTATCAACAAACAGACTGTGCAGCTGCTCAACCTTAAGTGAATCTCTAAGACTCCTTATGAAACTCAGATGTTTAAAGCACTGACCAACATGTAGCTCCTCTCTGTGATAAACATACATTTACTATATGTGAGCTCATCCATCAGCACACTGATCGTAGGCACCAGAAGAGCTCAGCAAGTGTGAATATTTACTACTAATACCATCAGTGCATGTTTGAAAGAATGTGCTTCAGGCTGTAGCAGTAAAACTGGTTGGGTAATACAATGAGGGAGACTCACTGGGTGCAATTTGTTCTGTACAAGCTCAAAAACATATCACAATAAATATTTTGTGTATGTTGCACACACATGAGACTCACAGATGAGCCACTGACATTGCACAGCTCTAGCAGATACCTGGTTTATGAATGCGGATGAATATATGGATGACTGAAGTGCTGCAGGGAGAAACAATCTCATCCAATGTAATTATCATCAGAGAGGTTATGTTCTTTTTTTCCCTGGATTATTTGATCCACCATGTCTATCTACACAGGCCACACCTATCTTTAACTTATTTTACTTCTACTATCATTTCTACTTTTCCACCATTTTAATGTTTTTTGAAAACTACACCTCCAAGGGATTCATTTATATTTCACCAGATTCAGTGTGTAACATACTGGGAGGAGGAAAACGTAATCCCCTCTTGCCGTTGGCATGAGTCTGCAGACAGAGGTGGGGGTCGTTAGTCTAATGTGTTGGCACCTGCAAGGCGTCCCCCAGGGCTGTTTCGACCTGTGCTTCTTCCAGGTCGCTCTCCTGGGCTGCACATCGTCTAGTTTGCTTTGGTTTTATTAGCTATTTACACTTTTTTTTTTTTTACTCAGTCATCTATCATCCATGTCCTACTTGCACTACAGATGCAGCTATCTATCACATTTTGTGTTTATATCTTTTGTAAAACACTGTTTGTTTAGGTCTAATAAAAGGTGCAGGTGCAGCGTGATGATAACGTATAACCTCATATCAACATAAATGTTGTGTGTCCCATCACAGTACAGTGTGGTTTCCTTTCCTTGACTGATTTTTGCTGATCAAATTGAAACTTTTCTGCAATATATCTTTGCTAAAACCCCTGATATTCTCAGAATTAAGGTATTTTCCAAACATAGCTGCAGGATAACCATCAGTGTGTGTATTTTCGCACATTTTCTGTAATGCGAATAACAAATTTAAAAGACTGTGGTGAGGGTGTGTGAGTTTTCCCATTATTCATCTGCATTGTTGTAGAGTACTCACAATGCTTCCATTCAAACAACTTCTATTTATTTATTTACGTATTTTTTATAAAAGTCCCCTCAAAGGTGTTAACACAGGGACAGTGATGGTGTTCCCTTACATGTGTCGACCATTAATCTAAATCCAACCCGCCACCACCACCACCACCACCTAATTCATTCCCACCACTATAGCAAAGGGGCCACTCTGTCATTCCTTCTAGGTTGAAAAGGTCCGCCATTACACAGAAGGAGGGGGTAAATGGCCAGAGGTAATTTGAACCAAGCTGCCCCCCGATGCTACAGCAATAAGGCCTGAATCAAACACACATCCCCTTCCTCTCAGCCCTCCATTTACGGCACTAACTGTGGTCACCTTTGCCATACATCCCCGTTTTCTCCTGATTCTCTTTGGTCTCCATCACTCCCTCAGGGCCACTTTAGGGAGCAGTTTGCACCCAGGTGTGTACTGTGACTATATAAACAGTGTTTGTGTTTGGCTGAAGGGCGGACGGTCAAGACGAAAGCTGTGAAAGAAGCTAAAGGAGATGGTGGCAGACACCTTTCAGTATAATAGCAGCAGATAGCAGAAAGCACCTTTCCTTGAGCTGACCATTTACTAAACCCCTCCCCCAAACAGCAATTGTCCACTCATAGCTTAGCAACTGTAACTAGGCATAGACAGCCAAGCTTTGGATCTATGATGTGTGAATTGATTAAATAGGGTATATATTTGCTCTAACACAGGCTGTAAATGTTAGCATGCCTGGCTAACTACTGAGGCAGAGAGTTAGCATGACATTTTGTGGGGTGTATAGACTATAATGCGTAAATATAGAATTTTTAAACTGTGATGTTCTGCAATGGTACATCACACCTGACCCGCCATGTTCCTGATCCTGCAGGCATTCTCTTTACACTGGTGCAGATTTGCCGCTGTACCTCTGCTGCAGGCTAAAAAGGCAAGATAAATTTGTCCCCCCATTCTGCGATTGTACCTTTTATGAGGAACGGTGAGGTGGAAAAATGGCGTGAAATTCCCGCCTTGAACAGGCAGTGTAAAAGCAGCTTCTGTTTTTGCTGTGTATGGCCATAAGAAGAAGGGTGCCTTTGTAACAAGAGGTGTTTTTTTTGGTTGTGCTTACATGTCTGTGTTCATTTGAACTGAACACAAAGTTCCCATTCACAGCATTCTGGAGCCTTGCCATTCTGACAAATGTAGGCTATTTGTCAGTGTTTGCATAAAATGTTTGCATCATCTCATGCTGGATTAAACCCAGCTTGTTATTGTTCCTCTGGAGCACAGACTGGTTGCCCAACAGAGTGGGTGGGGGTGTTGGGAAAGAGGGAACTACTGTATGTGGCATGCACAATGAGAATGAAAAGGCAAAGTATTGATCACATGTGCTGGTTTCGGACTACAAACCGCCTTTACAAAGTCACCAGAGACAGACTGACATATAGTACTGTTTGTCTTTGTGTCCATATGTTTGTGTGTGTTTGACAAAGAGAGAACAGCGAGAGAGAGGAAGAAGATGAAAGCTGCGAGAGCCCCTCCATCTGAGACATTTCAAAGGCCATGAAACACAGGAGTAAACACGATTCCCACCTCTATTGATTCCTTGAGCACTGGTTGTAGGTTTGTGGGTTTATGTTGACTTATAAACAGCCTGGGGACTAGCTTGCTCGAACCTGATCGATGCTGTGAAGAAAAGGCACATGTTAGAAGGGTTGCTGTGAGCCTTCATCTGCTTTACGGTAGCCAGAGGTTTAGGGTTATGCTCGTAACATATATTGAGCTGCAAAGATGGTAGCTCTTTTCCAAGCATTTAAAGGCCACATAATGTCTGTCTTTCTACCCAATTTTACTGCCTACCCTAACCTCATGATCCCCGTCTCTGCTTCTTTTGCCTGCTCTGCTCCTCCTCCTCCACCCACGATCCCATTTTCTCTATCCTCCTTTGACCCTACTGTTGTTCCCTCATCACCTCTTCACCCATTTCTTGCAATGGCACGGACTTCCGTATACTCCTCGCTGAGAGTGCGAAAATCAATAACATCATCTCACAACTGTCTCAATTTTCAATTAACGACTTTGAGGTCTGTCTCTTCAGACACATCCATCACATCCGATCAGCCTTTGAAGCACCAGATTAGACATAAACTCACACAAGCAGAGACTCTTGCACCCAGACAGCCGATAAACACACTCTCAGTGGTGAAATTGCTAACCTTACTGAAAAAGAAGTTTCTTCTTAAAACCCTCTTATGCAGTTCTTACAGAGACTCTGGAATTTGTCCATGGGTTAGAACAGAATCTAAGCACACTAAAAAGCACTCTTACGCGCATTTTGTCCCGCCATGTTTAATAATATTTTTAAAATCTTAATTATTTAAAAGAAATCACTTCTCAAAACTTTAGGGGCTCCATGAATTATTATTAACTTACAAAAACATGTGCAATAGTGCACCTTCCACCTTCTCTCTCAAACACACATGCACTTCTTTAAAGGGCCAGTGTGTAAAATGGGTTGAAAACAGTGACATCAGTGGTCAAATTCTACATTGCAGGGCTCACTCGCTCACCCCTCCCGTCGGGTAAATGACGGTGGCCTCGTAGGGACAAAGAGCCTTGCGCACGAGTTTTTCAGGAGTAGGTCTATCTAGCGACGAGGTGAATGTTTATTTAGAAATCTAAACCATGTTACGATATTGTAATGAATCCCTCACGAGCAGGAGACCAGAGGAGCGTTCGGGAAAAAGGCCCGTTTAATTGAACACTCCAAAAACTCCAGTAACACTCCAGGGGGTAAA